>NW_013669556.1:51363-86540 GCF_000517525.1 Limulus polyphemus | reverse complement strand
TTTATTAAGTAAGGACTTGTGTCGCTAAAGTTTCGTCGGAACGAAGTTACGGAAAGTTAATTAACAAACGGAGACGTAACAATAGACTGCATGCATTGATTCAATAATTGAAAAAAAAAGGTTATACATCACATAAAACGTTTTAAATTACAAGAAGTTATGAAAGCTATGGTAACCATTGTGTTAGTCGAACTTAAGTGTATCGTAGTCACAAACACAATAGTATGCAGTAGCGTATTGTAAATGATTAGCTGTACACTTTTAAGGAAAAGAAGTGAATTTATTCGTATGTTTCATACAATTTATCAAGAAATGTATCAGCACTACGAGACTACATTTTTATGCACAAGGAGAAACATAAGTAGAGTTAGCACTGAACTAACTTTTTTGTGACGAAGAATGTCTGCACGAAACGTCGTGAAATGATAGTTCCTGTTCAGACACTTTTGTAAACTTGTTTGAAGTTTTTCTTCCCGAGTCCTAAGTTGAACATCATTCCCTCAATAGGAAAATATATAGATTAGGGAAAACAGACTTAGGTTATCGTTAATTACACGTGGATAAAATGTATTTGTCATCGAGAAGGAAGTTCTAAAATAACTCTAGGTATAAAATAGAAAGAAAATGTGATCTCTAAAAATATAATTTGTTTGCTAATATGCATAAGAATATATTTTGAGGTGTTACTCGCTCTGGCATGTACACCTAAGCATCACAACGAATAAAACTATAAACAATCAAGAGCATTCAGTAGCAGGGTCAATTGATAAGCAGTTGCCATGACAACGTTTGTTTTAGTAAAAATTACTCAAGGGATCTCGCTGTGCTGACATTTAATCATGAAGTAATAGTATAATTTAATTCCTAATTTATATTTGATATTTACACACTACTTTGCTGTTTACCTAACATAAAATTTACAATTTACATTACCGTACATCAATAAATATCATTTTATACATACATAAAGAGGTTCAGTGGGTTATACTAAACGATTTTGAAGCACCGCCATGTCATAACAGTCCATGTTGTTACGTCTGGTCATACTATATATGACAACCTATATCTTAATTTGCATTGAAAAAGACTCCGTCGTAAGGCTGTCATGTTCAAAGTACATCCATCCTGTCTACAAGCCTTCCATAAGCGATCTAGTGTATGATTATGACTGTTTCCCAATGCCCATCTGAACATTCTGATTGCATAGAAATCTATTGGCCCTGTGGCCGGTGATTTGACTGGTATGTTTTCGTATGGAATAACACGAATACAGGTTTATTCCTCAGCTGTTTGGGTACTCAATGGATGAACAAATATATCGTGGAAGTAACTGTGTACACGTAACTTGTGCTACTTTTCGAGACGGGGACCATTCTTGATTATGCTGCCTAGTGTTGTCTGAATCACATTTTCGGTTTTTGCTACTAACCTTTGTGGATCCTCATGAGTTACAAAATGCTGCTCTTTGCTTTTTATGATTTGTTGGAGTCTCTTTCTGGATGGTACTGATGCTCCAAGTTGATCTATGTTTCTGTTTTCCAATTCCAATAATTACAATAAACATCCTGTCAGAAACTTAACTTTTAATAGCATATACAGTAATGCAAATATTGGGTGTGTTGGGCTGAGGATTCTTCTACAGTAGATGTCTATGACTTGTTGGCGATAAGTTCGACAATAAACGAATAGCATGCACTTCACTTGTTTTTTTTAAATAATATATATGTTCGAAACAAGTTAAACATATGTACAAAATTTATTTACACTATGGAGATCAGAGTTGTATCTTAAACGCTATGCAGTTCTCTTCTTGTTGTCAAAAGTCCACTTAAGCCAATTCAATTGCTTTATTATCGCAATAGTATTTGGGTATAATTCACTAATACTGTCGCGTGAGTTACTGCAGTTGTATCCTAAACTTCCAATAATCGTCTGCCTTTTGTCAAGGTTCACACAGGCTGGCTCATTTAGTTTAGAACACAAATTATTCTCTTTATCTCTTTCAACCATTAGGCCATTCACTCCCACAATGGTTAACTTTACGTTTTCTAAATTTTCTCTGACCGTACATCTCTTTTATGTGACTTTACTTTTTCTCTGTTTCTGCTCACCTGGTCACAGCTATTTATATGTCTATCCCTTAGGCTCTCTAGTAATCTCCATAGCCCCAAATCAATGGATTGCAAACACAACGTTTGATAGCCTCGACATCAATGATTGTTTGTTGTGAATTTCAAGCAAAGCTATACTATACTGTGCTAGCCATCCCTAATTTAGCAGTGAAAGGCTAGATGGAAGGCAGCTAGTCATCACCACCCACTGCCAACTCATGGGCTACTGTTTTACCAATGAATAGTGGGATTGACCATCACATTATAACGCCACCATGGCTGAAAAGGCGAGTATGTTTGGTGGGGCAGAGATTCGAACCCGTGGCCCTCATATTGCTTGTCAAGTGCCCTAACCACCTGGCCATGCCGGGGCCAACATAAATGAATTACAAATATAAAATAAATCAATTAATAATACTACCTACACTAAAAAGTCTTTTATATCTGACAATACGCCAATCTTCAAGAGAAATATTTACAGTTTTTTCACTCTATACAAAGACTGTTTTCAGTTCATTTACAAAGTCTACTCATACAGTCTGCACCAACATTTGCAGTCCCCTTGATGGCTTCAATGCAGAACCTGTAGTTCTAAATGTACAATGCCCACCTCATGATCCTGGCACTGTTGATTTTGCACCTCTGAATGTATGCAAGTGGTTTATGGTCTGACTGGATGAAGAACTTCTTCCTGTATATATAGTTCTGGAGCTTTCAAATGGCAAATACAATGGCCAGACACTCTCATTCAATCACTGCATAGTTCTTCTCACTACTTAACAGTTTTTACTTATATATATATATTACTGGAAACAGTCAGTCTTCATGTTCTTGAAAGATGACTGCCACAATTCCAATGTCTGAATCATCAGCCTGAACAATGAATGGTTCTGTTGAAGTCTGGCATTCTAGGAATTGGCGAACTCCCCAACATGTTCTTTAATTTCTGGAATGCCCACTTCACCTTGCTGGGCAAGCCTTTCTTGGTCAGGTCAGTCAATGGTGCAGTAACTTCAGCATTTGAGATGCATTTCCGTAGTATCCTGCTACCCCCAGAAAGGATCTGACTTGCTGCTTGGTCATTGGAACTGATGCATCTTATATGCAGATTACCTTCTCCTTTTCAATAACTATCTGTCGGTCCCCACCTTGTGTCCAACAAACTCCAGCACAGAATATCCAATGTAGCACTTGAATGGTCTTATAGTGAGACTTGCTGCCTTCACTCACTGGAACAGCTCTTTAAGTTTCTTCAGGTGGATTTCCCATCTTATAGTGCATGTCAGAATGTCATCCACATAGTGCTGGATGTTGGTGGTGTTGTGCAACATCCTCCTCATCATGCTGTTGAATGTTGCTGCTGAGTTGATTAACCCAAATGGCATCCACTTAAGTTGATAATCTCCATCTGGTATCACAAATGCAGTCTTCTCTTTAGATCCAATGTCCATCAGGATCTGCCAATAACCTTTACTGAGGTCGATCTTTGAAAAGAACCTGTCCCTATATGGTTTTCCCATGATAACCTCTGGGTTGCCCATAAGTTCGGAGTCGAACTTCGTCACGAGATTCAGCTTCCAGAAATCTATGCAGGAGCAGTTTCATCCACCCCTCTTTTTCATGATTACAACTGTCATAGAAATGCTTTTGACTGCAATGAGCTGCATACTAGCTCTGTTGAGCGAGTTAGCAGGTTTCCTTCAGTCGGTTTTTGAGGACTAACACATACTGGTATGTGTTCTTTTCTTCTGACTCTTCTTCTCCCATCCATAGCTCTTTCATTATTTGCATTGGACCTTGTACTGTTCTTCCATACATTAACTGAAATGGGGAAAATCCTGTACTTGCTCGTGGACTTCTCAATAAGCAAATAATACTGCCTGAAAGTACCTGTCCCAGTCACGAGGTCTCTCTTGGTACATCTTCTTTAGTATGCTCTTTAAAACACCATTGACTATCTTACAAAGTCCATTACATCCAGGATTGTACCGGGTTGTAAATATTTGCCAAGTACTGATAAGTCTGCACACTTCCTGCATCATTTCTGAAGTAAATTGGGTCCCTCTGTCACTCAGAATTTCTCTTGGAAAGCCTACTGTGTAAACTACCTCCACGGGGGCTTTTGCTACTCTCTCTGTCTCTATCTTTCCCATTGCTATGGTTTCTGGATAACATGTTGCACATTCAACTACTTTCAGCACAAACGAGTTGTTCTTGTCAGAAACAGGTGCTAGTGGTATAATCAAGCCCACAGCTACTCTGCTGAATGGCTCTTCTATGAGAGGCATCTCCCTCAAGGGCACCTCGGCTATCTTTCCTCTATGTATTGTCCGTGGCAGAAGACACATGACCTACAGAATCTGCTCACATCTCCGATGACTTCTGGCCAATGTAAGTTACTGTTGTTGCTTGTCTGTCGTCTTCAATTTTCCTAGGTGTCCTCCCACAATTGATGCATGAGCCAACTTTATCACTTGAGTCCGGTGTTCTGTTGGTACTATGATCTGTTCCCCAGTATAACTGCCTTGATAGATCCAGTATAGCACTTCCTTCTGGTCCTCTATTCTATAAGTATCTTTCCCCTTTGTTTTGTGCTTGACATTCTCCTGGGCATTGTCCCAACGTTTCTGCAGTGAAGGATCATTCTTCTGTGCTTCCTTCAGTTGCTGCAAACCTACGTTTGGGATATCACCTTTTGACACTTGCAGAGGCTTGATGTTTTGTTTGCTTTTCTTTTATTGAGCTCTGGTGATAGGTATAGATGCTTAATCAATCTTCTTTCTGTCTAGTTCCTCCAAATTTCTATTACCTGATGTTTCCAATCATCAAGTCGTATATTGGGGCCTTCATATACATGGCCTCAAGGTATCCTATATACTATGAAGTATCTACCTTTATTTTTGCCATGAGAAACTTCCTCACTGTCCCATTAATTATCACACACAGATATATTTTGCCTGTCCTATGATCATCAGATACTAGACTAGTTCTCACTGCTGCACTACTGCACCCAGCGTCTCATAGAACCTACACTTTATTGTCCCCAACATATCCTTCCCTTACTGGCATGATGTGATTTGGTATCACCTCTAGATGTTTGTCACACACTCCAATCACTACTGGCACTGTTGATCTGTTTGCTAACTTGATCTGTCCATTTCTTGTACAGTGATCAATCATGGGAATGACACTCCATTCTTGTGGTGAATCTGACGTGTTTTATTGATTCTGTTTCTTCTGGCGGTAGCATCCATGGTGCCAGTCACTCTTTTCTTGTTGCTTACCAGCACTATCTTTGTAAATAGCTCCAGCTGCTTTATGTTGAGATTTCTGCTGTTGCTTGATGGTATCAGACTTGCACTCCTTTGTAATGTGCCCCATTTTAAAACAAATATAGCATCTCTTCCCCTTCTGTCTATTAACCTTATGTCACCTTTGGTAGGCTCCTGCTCCTGGTCAACCACCACTGGTTTCGTCTTTAACTGGGTATTCTTGAACTTGCCTGTTATACTTCCTCCATGTGCTTCTGTATACTGTTCTGCCAGCTTGATCATATTCTGCACATCTTTTGGTGCTCTCTCCTTTATAAACAGTGACATGTCAGTTGAACTCGTGATCATGAACTGTTCACCTACTAGTAGGTCTGCCAGTCCCTCAAAACTATTTTTACATTTGGTCATGTCAGTCCACCTTGTGAAGTATCGCCATAGACTTGCCACAAACTGAAATACAGCTTATCCAGTGTCAGGTTTGACTCATTTTAACTTCCAAGGAAAACCGTCTTTTGGAAATTGATAGCATTTCATTAAAGCCACTATTAATTTGTCATAGTCCATGGCATCATCTGACGTCATACTTGCACATACTTGTCGGCTTTTCCCTGTGAAAAGTGGGCTGAGACAGAATGCCCAGTAGCTTTTGTCCCAGTTCTGACTTTGAGCGAATCTTTCATATCTCTCCAGGAAAGCATCCATGCCATCTTTCTGTTCATCAACTTTGAGCAGCTTGGGTCGGCTGGTCTTGACTCCATTATCATTCTTGGGTCCTTCTTCCTTTGGTTGGGTGAGCTTTGCAATCTCAGTTTGTGCTCTTATACTCTCTCTCTATTTCCAGTCTTTTCTTTCATTCATTTTCTTCTCTCTCCTTTTCTCTTTTCAGTCTTTCTTCCTCTTTTCTCTGTTGTCACTCTTATCTCTCTATGTCTTGTTTTTGTTTAACACACTCTCGTAGTTAACTGTCTTTTAACCAAAGAAGCTCTTCTCTTTCTACTGCCGTTACCTGGCTGTGACTCGCCAAATGTAGGAAACTTACTTTTTAATAGTATATATAGTAATGTAAATATATGGGTATGTTGGGCTAAGGAATCTTCTACAGTATGTGTGTATGACTTGTTGACAATAAATTCGACAATAAACAAACAGCATATACTCTATTTGTTTTTTAAATAATATATATGTATATATATATTATTTAAAAACAAGTAGAGTGTGTGCTGTTCGTGTAAATAATATATATGTATATTCAAAACAAGTTAAATGAATGTACAAAAATTCTTTACACTAGTTGTATCTTATACATTAAACAGTTCTCTACTTCTTGTCAAAAATGCACTTAGGCCAATTCAATTGCTTTAAAATTCAGTTGACAAGCCAAACTATTTTTCTCTATTTTTATCGCAATAGTATCCGTGTATAATTCACTTATCCTGTCGCGTGAGATACTGCAGTTGTATCCTGAATGTCTAATAATCGTCTGCTTTTCGTACTTCCAATAATCGTCTGCTCTTCGTACTTCCAATAACTGTTTGCCTTTTGTCAAAGTCCACACAGGCGAGTTCAATTAATTTAGAAACTATTTCAAACTGTTAATCTCAGTCTAACATATCAACCGTTATTCCATTCACTCCCACTACAGTTAATTTTACGTTTTCTAACTTTTCTCTCACCGAACTTCCCTTTCACGTGACTTTACTTTTACTCTGTTTCTGCTTGTCTGGTCGCAGCTATTTATACGTCTATCACTTAGGTTTTCTAAAATCTCCATAGCCTCGACATCAATGGATTGCAAACACAACGTTCGATAATCTCGACATCATTGAATTACAAACACAAAATTAATTAATTAATAATACTATGTACACTAAACAATCTTTTATATTTGACATATCCACATATTACAAGTTATGTAAATTCCCGATTTTAACACATCTTTATGATTTCAGTGTATGACTATTTTGCGTTGGAATGAGCTGTTGCATACCTATCCCAAAAGCAATTTATTTTCGGTGACATCATACT
Source organism: Limulus polyphemus (assembly GCF_000517525.1). NCBI lineage: Eukaryota > Metazoa > Arthropoda > Merostomata > Xiphosura > Limulidae > Limulus > Limulus polyphemus. The sequence goes on along the minus strand of NW_013669556.1, from coordinate 79,132 downwards.
ATCTACGTAATGCCAAACAATGTCAAAATGTAGTTCAGGTTACATTTCATTACACTGCAACTTTATCAGCTGTAGTTGTCACGTAACTTGCTGATTTACATATTTAATTTTTTAACATAAGTAGTTAAACCTCGGTATGTGTTTATATATATATATATGCAGTATGTTGAAACGATTTTTATATTACGTTTAATAACCTCCGCCATTAAACAACATTTAATTTGCTACAAGGTCATACAAGGTTATTTTAATAATTTTTTGGTTGTGTTTAAGTATCACCAAATGAAGATAGTAATTATTATTATTTACTAATTTCTCCTATTTATACCGAAAATGTGTTTTGAAATAAACATGCTTAAAAACATGTAGAGAATGGTTTCAAAACTATACATAAATTTATAAGACGGCTTCCTATGAAAACTACAAGATATACTTATTGTAATCATAAGCAACTGTTTGTGTAAATCAATCTCAAACTGCTTCTTAAAACAAGTCATTAACAAAATCACGTATATGACCATAAACTCTTAACAACTTCAGGACATAAAAGTAGTGTTGTGCATGCTACATAAACAAAACTGTAAACACTTCACCACACATAATCACTTTGCAAACTGGAACTGAAGTGACACATGTGAACGAAAACTGTAAACAATTTCAAGGCATAAAAACACTGTTATATGTTTCAAGCAAGCTGGAGCTAAAACTCCAGCCACCTTTGGAATATAAAAGTAGCATAATGTGTGTGTGGAATGTGTATGTGGAGTTGTATTCTTTATATGGCCCCAAATATTCCTTATAAATGATCCATACATGTCTTATTCATTCGCATTGTACAATGCTTGTTTTCAATTACCTGTCCTCACACCAAAGTCTATTGTAATTAAACATATGATTAAATTCCCAAGTAGTGATACATTGGTAACAAGCAAGATGTTTATAAACAGGTATGACATTTGACTAAAGCTGATTTTATAGGACATTTAAAACAAAAACCATTAGGTAAACTTACAACTTAAAGAAAAAAATTTCCTTCTAGAGTGCTCAAAATAATACATTGGGTGTGTGAAATGTGAAAACACTCTAAGATGAATTACAAGTCTCAAACCCCGCCCATTTATATACATAGACACACCCAACTTACGCACAGACTATTCCATATGTTCATATAACCCGCCAATCTTTACCAGAACTTTCCATAGACCTCCATTATTAAGGAAGGCATCGATATTTGCTGTTGTCATTACTTTTCGAAAACGTCAAGTAAAAGTCAACTTGTTTCCTTGATATGGTAGCATATTTTCAGTAGGCGAAGACTCATTTAAATTTTTTAAATGCTGTCAAGTAGAGTTCTTAAAACAGAAAGGTGTACATATATATACAAACATATGGGAAAGTGACAGTTTAAGACTATCATATGTTATAAAGTGCTTGTTTTCCCTCAAGTTTAATTGGAAGGGTGGGTGAAATAAATGCTTAGTAGTATATTATTTGCACCAATAAAAAACAACAACATATTATGTATAATATATATATATACACTACATATAATTTTATAAGCAGACAAGTCTTTCTATAACTTTAAATAAAAATTGAAGTGTAAATAAAATGCAAAATTACTTATTTATTACACTAAAGACAGTTGAAATGGGGAATTTATTTAGATATTTCATCTTTTTAAAAAAAAAAATATTTTTTTCTGGTTTACTCTTCAAACTAATTGTTGGAATATATTTTTCTGGAGAACGTATGTACATCTTGGATAATCTCCGTAAGAATAATATTACAAGTGGCCTTTATTAAAACATTAAAATAGTCAAGAGTTTACTTGATTTGATGAACATAATCTGTAACTCTTCTTTCGTGTAAATTACGTTGATTTTTCACTCTGCTTTCTGTTATTGTCTAAATTTCTTGTTTTATTTTACAAAATTAGCTTAAAGCCTTTTCCACTCTAAACCTGTTTTGTCTTGTTGATTTATTTTTACATTCATTTCTTGTAATAATGTCGAGGCGACCATATCGTCCTCTATTAATTCAAGTTGTGTATACGCAAATTTATTTTGTTTGTTCGCGAATTCCACCTACAATGTTGGAAGTTAGCAGGACCAAAATATATCTAATAGAGGTTATGTAACGTTATATTGTATACAGGAAAATTTTTCCTTTAGTGCATTAATTGGCGTTTCATGGCGCATGGCAACTAGGCTATCTGTGCTTTACAAAGGATTTAGATGAACAGTCTAAACATTCGAACAAGGTAAAATGTCAACAGTTTGGAATTGCTATGACGGACCCGTACTTTACTTCCCAAGCAATGACCACAAGTTTAGCTGCCGCTTCATTAGTCATGTTGATAAACAGAAACACAATTATGAAGATTTCCGACATGTTATGCCCAGATATTTTCAGTTATCTAGTTTTTAATTTTAGTGACTCATATTGAAGGCATGCAAAGTTTAGATGTCTATAAATACTTTATGACAGGCTGGGTAGCAATAGTGTCAGACTATGCAAAAGTGTATGTATGACTCGTCAGTTTTCGTAATCTACTCGAAGGTAAACAACTGGAACAAAAACTTAAACTGGTCCTAGATGAGTTCTTATTGATCACCTTTATTTGCTTAGCATTATTTCATGTGTGCTGACGACTGGTATCGTTCTAAATTCAAAGTCTATAAATACTTTGTGACAGGCTGGGTAGCAATAGTGTCAGACTGTGCAAAAGTGTATGTATGACTCGTCAGTTTTCGTAATCTACTCGAAGGTAAACAACTGGAACAAAAACTTAAACTGGTCCTAGACGAGTTCTTATTGATCACCTTTATTTGCTTAGCATTATTTCATGTGTGCTGACGACTGGTATCGTTCTAAATTCAAAGAGAATGGACTTGTTTGTGAGGTTGTTTGCTGACGTGGCTTACGTCTACTAGATCTATTAGTATTAGGCCTGTAATCTAGATCTAATTGTTCAACGACATAACGCATGGATTATAACGTTACGTTGCATCTATATTTGACTTGTTTGTGAGGTTGTTTGCTGACGTGGCTTACGTCTACTAGATCTACTGTAATCTAGATCTAATTGTTCAACGACATAACGCATGGATTATAACGTTACGTTGCATCTATATTTGACTTGTTTGTGAGGTTGTTTGCTGACGTGGCTTACGTTTACTAGACCTATTAGTACTAGGCCTGTAATCTAGATCTAATTGTTCAACGACATAACGCATGGATTATAACGTTACGTTGCATCTATATTTGCATTTTATAAGCCCTATACTAGTAAAACTTTTAGTGCATGATTCTAATCAAATATTCACATTTTTCATGAAACAAGCACTGCAAAGCATCAGATACAGGCTCCTAAATATACATATAGTTCTATAATTTGTCAATGTGTATGTGGATATATGTGTAATTAAAGGCAGTTTAATGTGTCAAAATGATTCAACAGTGACAATTTACAGTAAAAGCTATATTTCCATATTTGTGAAGTACTGATCCTGTTTGACAAGAAAATGGTAAAAACATTAGGACTAATAAGGTTATTAAATTACCAGTAGATCACACTTTAAAAAAAAGTATATGTATTAATGCTATATTTCAGCCCACATTCGTAATCGTGGGCTGTGATGCAGTATTATATTAGGTGGGCTTGTCTAGGTCTGTATCAAAAAATGTTCCCTGTTCAATTCTATAGCTTGAAGCTTTTGTGGTGCTGGTATTAATACTCATGATATTTTCATTGTATGAAATAAAATACTTTTAATACAATAAGAATATATTTGTAGGTATGCCATTCACAACAACTGTCCGACAGTTCAACTAGAGGGCCAGGTCTTGATTGCGCATTGCACGTGTATAGCAGGAGTTGGGAAGTGTTGCTCCCATGTATCAGCCAGATTATTCCACATGGAGACAGCAACAACGATGATAAAAGGTCAAACCTGTACTTTGTACAACCAACAGCAACACAACCAATTGGCAGTATTACACGATTCAGTTCTAAGCGTTTAACTGCTATTTTCACTAGTTTATTCTTACGTCCAATATGGCGGTATATACAAAGCCGGCCCAGTGCATGACGTCACGTGCATATTCTTTTATTAATTGTGTTCATATTTTACTCACTTATGGGACCAAATGTGGCAAACGTGCTTATGTATCAATGACGGATGTCCTAAAAGGGTTTGTTTTTGAGTATGGATTCCACTCCCTACCACCATGGATAATGGAGGAGGTTGATCGGTACTCTGGAGCGTCTGTACATCAGGAGGGGACCTTTGTACCCCACAGTGGAGCATAGATGTTTTATGCTATTTTATATGCAAAGATTTGTAGAGGTTACCGAATACGGTGTTGAAGAAAATTAAAAATCTACAACATGCTTAATAACCATAATCGCAAAACACATTGATTTGCTGTAAACATAAAAACTGTGATTTGAAAATAAAATAATTTGAGTTCCATGAAACTTTAAATTTTTCTGTCTGATCGAGTTTTGTCTAAATAAGTTTTTATCGTCTTCTTCATACCTTAAAGAACTTTAGTGTCAATCCATATAATTGGATAATGAATTAGATCCATTACTGCTTCTAGTTCGTGTATTATTAGCAGGGAGCCTATTTTAGAGACTCTCTGATTCATAGACACGTACTACGTACGACTTCAAAACTACAGAGCAATTAATGCAATGTATACTTTGCTCTCTCCAATTTACGTTATTTCTATAAATAACTATCAGTTATAAACCATGTTTGTTTGTTTGGAATTAAGCACAAAGCTACACAATGGGCTATCTGTGCTCTGCCCACCACGGGTATCGAAACCCGGTTTCTAGCGTTGTAAGTCCGCAGACATACCGCTGTGTCACTGGGGGGCTATAAACTATGTCTGATACGGTTTTTGTTGGGAGAAAATAAACCCATTGAAGTAAGATTATGTTGTCAATAAACTATACAAGGTCTGGTGTTCAATAACCTAGCTGAAAAACCTGGAAGAGCTCATATTTCCACCCTTGACCCTCTTTACCACGTGAACCTCTCCATCTCTCTCTTATCATTGTAACGTACTAGATACTCCATCAGTAGAGTATTGTTATCAGTTCTATAACAGTTAAACCAAGTTTATACTCTCTTATAATGAATGTGTTTATGATGAATTAGCTAATGCTAGAAAACAATGATAATTGTATGAAGATAATGGAAGGAATGCTTAATTAACAAGTGTTTAACACCATGTCTTACACTCATGGGTATGTTTAATAATTCTTGTTGAACTAATGATCCTGGTTCATCACACAACGGATTAATTTATAACAACACGTACATTTTGACTTATCAGTGTTTACAGAGGTATTTCGACACAAGTAGGCTTAATTCGCTTCGCCAATGCGCAAGATACGTTTATTTGCATTTCTACCTTATAATCTAGGTTTTGTCTTCATGTCCCGGCATTTTTGACTAAGCAGCTAATTTCATGACAATGGTTTGAGTTAGCGACAGAGAAATTGAGCAAGTGACTATACTTGATAGGACGATGAAATTGGTATATAATTATAATAATTTTGCCGCTTGTGCTATCATAAAAATATATAAAATCTACATAATTGAATAAGTAGAGTTGTTTAAACATTTGTTTAACAACAAGTTAAAGCTTGGAATGGTCTATTCTGTCATTGGAGTGTGTGTCTATAAGCCAGACTAGTTTCGGAGAATTCCACTCCTCATCAGTGACCCTGGACACTACCACCAATGAAATGTCAGACCAAACCAAGCCTTCATATTAGTGAGGTATCGAAAATCAAACTGGATCAAACAATTATATACAAGCTGCCCAGTGTCAGATAACAATACGAAGAATTAAATTGTGGCGGATTGCTACAAGTTCTTCGAATACCTATAGAATGGTAGGTTTCTTTTTGGTGAGTGTAAAACACGTAAATACACCAGTTTGATATATAAAATCTATTTATATATAAAAAAACATTGGGCTATCTGCACTATGCCCACCGCGAGTGTCCAGCCCCGATTTTTAGCTTACCGCTGAGCCCTCAGGGGCACACAGGTTGAGAGCTACTGTCCTAAATAGAATAGAGATAAGTCATTATTACGGATGTAACGATATATTAAATTTTGTATTACATTTTTGAATAGTTTTCTTTACATGACCGTTTTCAGGGAAATGGCCTATTCCAGGGTTGCCCTACTTTGTGCTAATGATGGGTCACGTGGTATTTCAATTGGGGTCTCAGCGGTAAGTCTGAAGGCTTATAACGCTAAAACACTGGTTTCGATGCCTGTAGTCGGCACAATACAGATAGCCCACTTAACAACAAATACAACCAATTTGTATATTCCAGTTGATAACTAGAGTTATGTTGACTCTTTGAATGTATTCTAGCCAATGACGAGTGTTCAGTTGATCTATCTATTTATTGTAGTGTTCCATTGACTCCATCTATTTATTGTAGTGTTCAGTTGACTTTATCTATTTATTGTAATGTTCCGTTGGCCTCATCTATTTATTGTAATGTTCTGTTGACTCCATCCGTTTATTGAAATGTTCTATTGACTCCATCTATTTATTGTAGTGTTCCGTTGACTCCATCTATTTATTGTAGTGTTCAGTTGACTTTATCTATTTATTGTAATGTTCCGTTGGCTTCATCTATTTATTGTAATGTTCTGTTGACTCCATCCGTTTATTGAAATGTTCTATTGACTCCATCTATTTATTGTAGTGTTCCGTTGACCCTATTCCTGTCTTCTAATTTATGACAAGTGCCATGCTTAGTCCAACCGTGTCTTCTCGCTGATGACGAGACATGTTAATTTCATCGTGTCTTCTCGCCGATAAGAAATCATATTGATTCTGTGTCTTTCAGCCGATGACGAGTCATGTTAACTCCATACGAGTCTTATCGCCGATGACAAGTATCATGTTGAATTTGTTTGTGTATTCTATCTCATCACGAGTATTGTATTGACTCTATATGTGTATTCTGGCCCATGAGTACTGTTTCTGGACTCGTGTGTGTATTCTACATTATACACGTGTAGGATTTATAAACAGGAACAAATAAGTGCAACGATTTTTTCACAGTGGGTATAAATTTGCACTAAATGACAAAGGAATGATAATTTGATGTTATTTTCACGATGAAAAAAAAATCCTATTATATATATTTACTTATTTATGTATATGTGTGTGATTTAACAAACGTGTCACACTATAGTTCAAGGATGACTTCATCAAGACTGAGTTTAGAAATTATATGCATAATATTTAAAACGTTATTATTATTTTTTATTGGATTTCGGCGGAGATATTGCCATTTTGATCGAAAGGGAAAAATAGGTATAAATAGTTTTCTCAAGTCAAAATGTTTGATCATTGTTTTATATGCTATACGTCATTTCAGTACCTCCCAGAGGGATCTAAGTGATCTAAGCCATTTCAAAATATAATTCTCAGTGAAACGGATTCATGTGTTAGTTGTACACTTTACAGACAAAATGTGGGATGAATCAATGTCAAATCTAAGTTGGAAATTGTCCCCCGGTAAACTTCAGGCTTATTAACGCTAAAATCCGGGGTTCCAATTCCAGATAAGGGCACATCGCTGATAACCCATTGTGTAGCTTTGCGCTTAACAACAAAAAACAAAGCCAAAAGTTAAGGCTCTCTTGCATTTTTCAGTTTTAAGTTGTAGTTTTTTTTTTCTATTATGTGCTGAAAAATCGTAAGCTACACCGAATTTGACTTAATAAATAAACAGAGTGTAACGAACATCACGGTAATACAAAATCGATAAGCTCCAAGTAAACATCATTCTTATCTTATGAACAGATCGACTTCTTAATTGCGTCACATTCCCGTTTTTTTTTAGATTCCCTCCGTAAACGTGATCATGAGAGTAACCGTATAACATTTGATATGCACAGACAGATAGAAAAATAACAACTGATTATTAGAACGATGTACTGCAACATAAGCAACATTTCCAGTGTAGATTATTCACTCTTGTAACTTTAAAAAGTGCTCACTAGTTTTCATGGCTAAAAATTCGCCGTTTCAAACAAAGCTTTTAGTAAACTGGATCCGTTTCAAACAAAGCTTTTAGTAAACTGGATCCGTTTCAAACAAAGCTTTTAGTAAACTGGATTGTTACGAGAAGGCATGCGAATAGCATCCAAACAAATGTGGCAAAAAATTAAAAAAAAATCAATTTTCAACTAAAGCAGAGGCACATAGTTTTTGGTATCCTACAGTCACGGAAAATAAGATAATCAATACTATGAAACAAAACAAAAATACTTATATTTTAACTTGTATTTCTTCGAAATTGTTAATTGCATCAATTACTACCTCAACTCTGAAACTTGGTGTTAGTCGTGTCTACAAAAAGGATTTACTGTTAATTAATTTCCACATCTATGTAACAGTCCTGGGAAGTGAGTTCATTTCCTTCTGAAGCTGCACGTGCTTAGTTTCTCAGCAAGTCTGAAGCACTGGTTAAAAAACGAAGTTTTTACATCTCTCTGGTGTACATTTCCATAAATTTACAGTAACGTATCTATTGTTCTACCATATCTGTTATTAAAGCAAATCTCTACAAATTTACATGGTCGTGTGTGTTATCCTATTATATCAGCTATTGGTGCATAACTCCGTAAGTTTACAGTTTTAATGTGTACTGTAACATTATGCCTATTTTTAAAACAAATTTATAATATCGAGGATACCGTCCTGTTATATTAGCGACTTTCATAAATCTCCATAGTCTACGATGTCGTTATGTCAGTCATTAAAGCAAATATATTGTTATGTTATATTATTTACTGGTGCAAATCTTTATATTTTTTCATTAAAAAGGTAGGAGATTGAAAACTAGTTTCAACTATTTGAGGAGTAAGGTTTCTGTTATATCCTAAAATCAAACAGTTATATTACAGGTGATTACAGAGTAGTAATTCCCAATGCATTGTGCAGATGATAGTTTATCTGGCTCTCTTGGTGTCGTACTGTGTTCCTTGTGCATTGGAACATTATGTTCATGTGTACTTGGAAAAATATTTGTACAAAAAAGTTGTACATGCATTCTGAGAAACTCTGAGACAATGTAAAATTAAAGATATTACTCGAGAGTAATTACTCTATAAATGAGGCAGATGTGTGATACCGGTTACTCGGAATCGGATATTGACTAAACATGTATAAAGATATCATAAAAATTACGTTAATTACAGGATGTTTTTGCCACATTCCTCTTAATTTGTCCATTTGGGATCCAGAATTAGGGGACTATAAAAATAGCATTTCAGTTCTATCTTTTGTTTCCCACAAGTAGCCCCTCCAATGGCTCAGTGGCAAGTCTGATGGTTTATAACGCTAAAAACCGGGTTTCGATGCCCGTGTGGCATAGGATAGATAGCTCATTATGTAGCTTTTTGCTTAACTACAAACAAATAAACAATTTTCCAACAAGTTATTACCCAAAAGGCTTTTTGTTCAATACCAGAAGTCGACAGTTGGGCTGGACGATGAAAAACAAAAGACTCGTAAATTATTATGCGTTTTCATTCTAGTCAAGAATCTAGAGGGTTTGCAAGGAGTTACACCCTCTCTTCGGCCAGGCGATGTTAAAATATAGAAGTGTATGTAGGGAATGTAACTCGATATACCACAGAGGGAAAATGTGTTGTTGTTTTAACAGGAGAGGAGGAAGAGTGTTAAATTAACAGCAGATATGTAGGGAGAACAGTTAATACTCAGGATAAGTATGAATTGGTAGATTCTCCACAGTAGCATCTTCATGAGCCGGATCATCTGGCGCAAGGACATGACATAAAGGTTTAACAAAGTATTGGAGGCGGTAGGATTCTCCTTGGATAGATAATTGGAAGAGAGAAGTTTCCAAATTTGACAGTACAGTTCGGAAACAGCGGTTAACATGCCATATTAGAAGATCACGGAGGTGTACTAGAGCCTGTGGAAAAGAGATACATTCATAAAGTTCTTGAGTTGAACTAGGTATTTATATGCTGAAAGCTATTTGGAGGGTATGGCGTTCTAGAGTCTGTAGCGTGCGATAAAATGAGGCAGACGTACAGATCCATGTTGTGTGGCCATAATATATGGTCAAATGAAGACTTTTTATATAGGAATACAGAAAAAGAGGCGTATTTAAACTCCAGGAAGTTACCATCAACTCTCATGAAAACGTGGAGTCGGGAAGAGATCTTCTGCTCAAGAGCCGTTAGGTGAGCCTTCCAGGTAACAAGTTTGTTAAATATGATTCCAAGGTAGTTGACTGCATTGGAGAGCCGTATGGGAATATTCACGATTCGGATATCAAGGAATGACGGATCATAGCGTGGTCGAAACTTAAGGTGGGCTGAACTAAAGAGAATGGCTTTGGTTTTGCTAACGTTAATGGTAAGGCACCAGCTGCGAGTCCAAACCAGAAAAGGCTTTGACTGCAGTCTGTAGGTCTTCCTTGAGAGTGACCATTGTCTTACAGGTGTCATCGGCATATTCAAATAGATATTTAGGGATGGACATATCAGAAATATATAGTTCATAAATCAGAGGTGACAGAACCTTGTGGAACTTTTGCACCCAACGAAAAGGAACCCAAGGATAAAGGAGTGTATAATCCGGACAAAATAAGTGGAAGTGCCATATGGTGGAACTTATGAATTAGACTATGATACCAGACAGAGTCAAAAGCTCGTTTAAAGTCAAACAACAACATACATGATGGTTTAGATAAGTTAAAATGATTGTAGGTGACGTCTGAAAGTTTTAGAAGCTTATCCAGGGTTGAAAGGTTAGGGAAAAAGCCAGCTTGAGTACTGGAGAGCAAATTATGGTCCGTACTAAATGTATGCAGTCTGTGGACAAGAATTATTTCGAGGGTTTTACTAAGAACACAAATCAAGTTAATGGAACGATATGATCCTACATGTACTGGAAGTTTGGCAGATATTAAAAATATGTTAGTTGGCATCTTACAGGAAACAAGATAAAAACCTGTATGGAGGATAAAGTTGTAAAACGTCGCCAGGAAAATAAGGAATCGCACTGGGGTATGCTGAAGATGTAAGTAAGTTATACCATCTGGGGAGTGTAATGTTTGTTATTGAGAACCACTTAAATATCATGTACAGTAAGGGTGTAGACAGAGAACAGTGCTCCAGTTGATGAGCAGTATAAGGGGTGGTTTCTGAGGGTGAAGAATCAGTTTGACAAAGGACATATTTGATCGAGAGCATAAGAGAAATTCCTGGAAGGAGGCAAAGATATCTGCTTTTTCAGTTGAAGAAGTAGGTTCAGTGTCATTTATAATAATAGAATGAGACTGTGAGCGTTTTTAGATTGTCAGCAAACAAAATTGTTTCCGATAATGAGAAGAAGTTGTTGAGTTACATATTGTATTACAAATGTGATGACACCACCGATACTTCAGTATTTGATCATAGTTACGAGCTGTCCATTGCAAACCACGATATTCAGATAGAAGAAGAGGGTCCCTAGAGTGCTGGAAATCCCATAAACATGTTGAGGAAAGATGCAATAGATCCAATGCATGACAAGGCAATATCAGTCTATGATGAACTAGGAGAGGTAATAAAAAATTCGAGTGTGCCAGTGTGTGCATGTCATCAAGAATAGAAAGATTTAAGTCTAAAGTGGAACTACACGAGCGATGTGCGATCATAAACGTGAATAATCAACATAGCAAAAGTCTTTAAAAATATGCTTGTATCAGGGTGATTATAGATATGATTACTCTTGAATTTAACTTTGAGGGGAAGGTGGTCACTTCCTACTGGACACAACATGCTAATGAGAAAAGATAATCAAAGTTAGCCAAAACTAAAATAACATCTATAGTAAAACTAGACTTAGGTTGATTAGGAGAAATGAGTGGTAAGAAGGAACCAAAAATAAGACAAAGGGTGGCCCAAAATTTAACAAGTTCTGAGTTAGACCAACCATGATAAATTATGTTTGTCAGAATGATGTAAGTGTAAAACATACAGTTAGCTTGACTCTGATATGAACATATAACGTAACAAAAGTGATAATCCTAGATGAAAAGTAAATCGTAACTTGGAAATGTTAAGAATAAGTGTTCTGAGGAAGAGAATGAATCTGGTTGAGAAGATGAATAAGACAGCATATAACTACTCCACTCCAGCCAATACCAAATGAATGATCACGTGATGAAGGTGGTATTCAGATAATTTAGCTGTTTGGGAGAGTTTGCGAAAAGTCTTGTTCAGCAATTGCATTAATAGGCAATCCCTTCAAGCAGTGGTTCAAATGGTGGCAGATTAACGAAAGAGGATTGCATGTTGACAAAAAGAAAATTGAATGCTCCTAGACCTTCTGGTTCCCATAAGCAAATGAAATGAAAGTGTGAATTAAGATTGGGACAGATGGACTGTATTTGTTAATATCATCCAGGACAAAGACTCTTTAATATGATGGATATTCTCAAGGGTAATGCTAAAAAGACTTTGTATGTCTTCAATTGCAGGAAGTGGAAAGATAAAGTTAGGTCGAGGTATGATTAGGTTACACTAAACCTATTTTTAAACCTGATGGCTCAACTAGCTAGTTGAGCCATCAGGTTTAAAAATAGGTTTAGTGCAACATTTGTGAGAATGGTAGGGTGGTCAAGGTGACAAATGTTACAGATGGGAGGTGAGTTCAGGTGTTTGCAGCAGTGAAGTGCGAGATATGGGCTTCGACGTTGTGGGCAGAATGGCTAGCTTGTTTGGACACCTAGGAGTAGAGTATGATAAGTAGAAAGGACATTTCTACACCATAGGGTTTGAAGTAGCGTAGCTCTATAAGCTTCGTAGACTCGATGTTGTTACACGAAGATGTAAGCACAATGATGCAGAAGATGATCAACAGCTTTGCTGCTGTCAGCCAGAACTCTGATTATGTATGTCAAACCGTGTGTGGCATTGATTTGGAGCCATTCCTAAAAAAACACATAAAAACTTACGAAGTTGTTGCTTCAGGATTGGGTAGTGGTGGAAGGTCCCAAATGGGCAATATCTGTATTTGTACAAAGAAGTCATAGAACTGAGAATTAGAAGTCTTGATGATGATACTATTGCAAATTGGTATAAGCTGCTAAACGTCAGCCCACACAAAGTAGTAGAATTGAGTAGAATTTAGGGTCCATTTTACGGTCCATATGGTACCGAACCAAAGGCTTTTTGGGGAGCGTAAGGAACAAAAAATAGATCTAAAATGCTAACTTTACACGACTCTGAATTTGCATCTGCAATGAACAAATTCAGAGGAATGTGGAATTAAAAACATCTATAGTTAACATGATTTTTATCACTAATTTTAAATCTGTTGGTATCAAATGCTTTGCCAGTTTTCGACATTTAAACTGTAACTTTTAATGTATAAATATATTTCTTATTTCACTTAAATGGGAAAATTGTTTACCTGAAACGTATTTATGTGCTTTTTCCTTTGGAGTACACGCACTAACAAGCACGATGGCCAGAGCTAGGCCCACACCATGCACCATTGTTGTCATTAAAAATTATTATCTAACTCACTGTTATCGGTACAATATTCAGACTACATACTACTAATAAGCAAGGTAGTCGCGGTAAGATACTCACTGTGTATCATTCTTGTGATTATACACTATTATTTATCTCACGGTTATCGGTACAATATTCACAATACATACTACTAATAAGCAAGGTAGTCGCGGTAAGATACTCACTGTGTATCATTCTTGTGATTTTACACTATTATTTATCTCACGGTTATCGGTACAATATTCACAATACACGCCACTAACAAGCAAGATGGCCAGAGCTAGTCCCACATTGTGCACCACTGTTGTTATTAAAAATTGAACCAGTGCAATAATCAGAGTACACGTCAACAAGAAAATAGGTGGAATTAGGCTCTCACTTTGTACCATTCTTGACATTATATATTCTTATCTAACTTACTGTTATCAGAACGATATTCAGAGTACACGTCATTAACAATAAAGATGGCTGGAATTAAGCACTCACCGTATACCAATATTATGCTAATACACTCTTAACTAATTCACTTATCAGTACGATATTCAGAGTATTAATCACAAACAAGCGAGGGGGCTGGAGTTAAACCCGCACAGTGCACCTTTCTTGTCATTAAGAACTGTTATCAGTACGTTATAAACAACGTAATGAAAGTGGTATGTTGCAGTCTTTCTTAAAAACAAAGTAGTGACATAACTGTTTGCTTTGTTTTTAGCTGAATATAATCGATAGTGTAAATGAAATTATACTGTAAATATATGGAATAATGAGACCCTTTATATGTACCCCACTTACAGTATTGAAACATGCAGGAATTAAAACTCAACTAAAATTCAAAACACACACACAAAACAAACATAACGACCAAACTAGCAATGAAAAATCGAAAATATTTCTCTGTATTTAGGTCACCATACTGCATCGCATGGGAAGCAGCCTCTCTCCACGCGTGAAAACGGAGTAAAGGTAAATCTAATCAGGTTATCTCATATTTAAACATCTTATTCCTTCCTAACAGATGACTTTTAAAAATGGCTGTTTCTCCAGGAAAAAAAGTCTACAAGCTTTGACTTCAATATGCCCCACTCATCTTGCCTTTCATATTTATGTTGTATTGTTTGTACAACAAATATTTCAACATCTACTGTCAAGATTTATACATAAACAGACTAGAATGGCGCAATAGATGCCGGACAAAAATATTCAGACTTAATCTCTGATAGGTAGACAGAAGCTTCGTTTGTTTAATAATTAAGCACAAAGCTACACAATGGGCTATCTGTGCTCTTCTGTGCGTTATAAGTCGCAGACATGCCGCTGTACCACTGGACCATTTTGGTTACCATATCTAATATGTTGTGAAGAAACACTCGGTGAAGAAAATATTAATAAACCACATAACAAAACGAGTCCATAAAAATACTTCTAAAAAACATTTACGAGAACTTACAAATGTTTGTGGTGAAATGTCATTGATAAAATTAATGTAACGTATTAATAAGCATTAATGGTACATGTAAATGTTTGTATATACAGACACATAGACATATATAATCTATAAATTAATTAATTCTAGTTCATACAAAGCTTCATGGCAAACATAGCCGACGTATATAATTAATTGTATATGTACACATATCAGCCGCCACACTGATAAGGTACTTATCCTTACAAACATACTTGGTGCAAGGTTAGATAGTTTTTTCGCGTAGAAAAACTTAATGAGCCGTAAAAAACCCAGCAACAACTAGAAAGTTTAAAATATCATTAACAAATTACAATTTGTGAACTAGCATGGGAATATTGGGACTTTAATATTTTTTGGTGAACTTTGTGTAGGTTTTTAATTTCGCTCTACGAAAAATGTGTGTGTGTGTCGCTTATAACAGCCATATCAATCATCCATAGAAAAACCTAACCGGAACACACTTGGTTACACAGTGCAATAGACTAGTCTGTACTATGGCGGGAAGTAAAGAAAAAAACACTTTCTATTAACGTTTTTCTCATTAAACTAAGTTTCACATGGATGGTTTTCATGATTATCGGTGAAAAGCGTTAAAAATATGTGTCAAAACTAAATTTAATAACTCAAACTCCACAGAGAACGTTGTTATTTTGTGTGTATATCACACATCTTAATCTCGTGTGTATATGACACATCTTAAATCAGAAGTCATGTAAGGAAAAAGTTATAAGTTGGAAGCTATTAAGAATATTTTCATAAGGAACTGACATTTAGTTTGAAATATTTCTAACAGCAATAAAATACTTTCATTGGTAATTTTAGTCAGAACTGCCCAATACTTTGACCAGGGTAAACAACATTTCATGGTTTATAATTTTCTAGTTACGCACTCAAAAAATCATACCATGATAATAGCATTATTTGATATATGTCACTACAATGATGCCTCTGAGCAGTCTTTAGGATGATTAAAATATATTAACTGATCCAGTTGGAATAAGTAGTTCTATATATTCTAACGACGGGTGAGACAGTTGGACCACAAAGAATGAGACAGGACACAAGGAACCAATCTTTAATTGAGATCTTGACAGTTTACACATAAATAGCAAGGCACTGTTATAAAAATGATCATGCATTTCTGTATGTACTAAAAAAGGGGTGTGTGTGACTAGCAGGAGCAATGAAGACTTTATAAAATAATATGATCTTGCTAGTGTGTGTTCTCCCCCCCCTCGTAACTTAGGCTAGCACATAAAACTTTATAAAATAATATGCTCTTGCTAGTGTGTGTTCTCCTCCCCCTCGTAACTTAGGCTAGCACATAAAACTTTATAAAATAATATGCTCTTGCTAGTGTGTGTTCCCCCCCTCGTAACTTAGGCTGGCACATAAAACGTTATAAGATAATATGCTCTTGCTAGTGTGTATGTCCCCCCCTCCCCTTCGTAACTTAGGCTGGCATATAAAACTTTATAAAATAATATGCTCTTGCTAGTGTGTGTCCCCCCCCCCTTCGTAACTTAGGCTGGCATATAAAATAAAAGAGTCACAAAAAGAGAGTGTTCCAAGTTAAAATGCAATGCAATAAGTTAACTAACAAGTTAAATAACAACATACCCTACTATAAATAAAAGCCACTATTCTTAGTGGCAATATATGCAATACGTGGCCACTGGTAAACTTAAACAAATTACAGACAATATATGCTATAAGTGCTCACTGGTAAACTTAAACAAATTACAGGCAAAAGCCAAACGGCGCCTGGACAAACGAAAGTGAAAGTTAACTTTAAAGTTACAAGAGACCTTGGAGAGTAAAACTACATAGAAATAGTCAAATCTGTTACCAGCAATGAAAAGTGAGAACTTTAAGAGTTCTCACGTAGAAGTTACAATTACAGAAACACTGGATGAAAATGTGGCGAAAGTTACAAAAAAATCTGTGTAAAATCTGCTGAAAATTCTGATGTCTCAGATCCCAGCACTGTTAAATATCACAATAAACCGTTGAGTTTCTTATACAAGAAAACGGTGATTAATACCTGTTAGATCAGTTGCCCAATGGACAAATCCACCTCCAACTACTACCCAGTTTGCCAACAAAAATAACTAGGCATGATAATTAAAATTCACGTCGTTATTCTTGCAATTGAATCAGACATGAAGGTGCCTAATGTTCATTTGACCCTAAAGAAAGTTAAAGTTAGAAACCTACTTTAACAATGCTATGTTCCAATCTTGGGAAGTATAGAGAAAAGAAGGAATTTAGTGAACTTAACTTTAAAATAAAAAGAAATGGAAAACATGTAGTACAGCCCGATATTACAGGAGTAAATGACTTCAATCAAACCTTATAAAATGTAGAGAACGTAAATCGGAAAATGGTTAGAGTAATTTATTTTGTTCAACTATACGTATTAGGTCTAACAAAAATGAACACTATTGTACCTGTAAAGTCTAACTAACAAGAGTGGACACCACTACACCTATAAGGTACAACTAACGAAAGTAGACACCACTACACCTATAAAGTCTAACTAACGAGAGTGGACACCACTACACCTATAAGGTACAACTAACGAGAGTAGACACCACTACACCTATAAAGTCTAACTAACGAGAGTAGACACCACTACACCTATAAGGTACAACTTACGAGAGTGGACACCACTACACCTGTAAGGTACAACTAACAAGAGTGGACACCACTACACCTATAAGGTACAACTAACGAGAGTGGACACCACTACACCTATAAAGTCTAACTAACGAGAGTGGACACCAATACACTATAAGGTATAACTAACAAAAGTGGACATCACTACACCTATAAGGTACAACTAACGAGAGTGGACACCACTACACCTATAAAGTCTAACTAACGAGAGTGGGCACCACTACACCTATAAGGTATAACTAACAAAAGTGGACACCAATACACTATAAGGTATAACTAACAAGAGTGGACACCACTACACCTATAAGGTATAACTAACAAGAGTGGACACCACTACACTTGTAAGGTATAACTAACGAGAGTGGACACCACTACACCTATAAAGTCTAACTAACGAGAGTGGACACCAATACACTATAAGGTATAACTAACAAAAGTGGACACCACTACACCTATAAGGTACAACTAACGAGAGTGGACACCACTACACCTATAAAGTCTAACTAATGAGAGTGGGCACCACTACACCTATAAGGTACAACTAACGAGAGTGGACACCACTACACCTATAAGGTACAAATAACGAGAGTGGACACCACTACACCTATAAGGTATAACTAACGAGAGTGGACACCACTACACCTATAAAGTCTAACTAACGAGAGTGGGAACCACTACACCTATAAGGTATAACTAACGAGAGTGGACATCACTACACTTGTAAGGTACAACTAACAAGAGTGGACACCACTACACCTATAAGTTATAACTAACGAGACTACATACAACTATACCTATAAGATATTAGAACATCTGTAAGTCCCTCAAAGGTTTAGTAATGGCTTGGATAAAATCATACCTTTCTAGATAAAACATGTTAAAACACACAAACACGTGCCCTTCTCACCAATGACCATGCTTTGCAATTTAACATTTCTAAAAGGAAAATATATCTAGATAAGTTCACATACAGAATATATTACAAGAGATACGACATAGAAAACAAATATCAAATAATATTAGTGCTATACTATTTTTGCAAACAAAATAAACTACTTTATTATGCATTTAAGCTACTACGCAGTTTATTTTATCGTGTATCTATCCTTGGACTGGCTCTTTTGGATTATTCATGAAAACGAAGGTTGTTCTATACCTCCATGTATTGTGACAATGATGTTCCTTGTCTCATTGCTTACTCTATGTAAGACTGATGAATGATGATCCTCAGGGTATGAGTACTGAAGATATAACGGCACTTTCAGTTCTCTTCCAGACATCAGTGATGATTCAGTGTTGATTGAAGTTTTTGTATCACTGTTGAATAACTCAGGAGTAGGAATGGTAGATCTTGATCCCAAGTTCTCTGATGTTCATCCACATAAACGACAAACTGGTTTGAAAATGTATGGTCATATCTCTCCACCATTCCTTCAGAAGAGAAAAGAAATATGTTGTTATGGTCTTTTCTATTCCCAAAGTTGACACATCTTCACAAATAGGGATGATTAAAGATGTGTCCCTGATCTGAATAAAGTTCTACAAGTATAACATATGCTTCTATCCATTTGCTAAGGTAGTCCATCAACATGACGTATTCTCATTTTTACACTGTGTTATAGGACTAGGCACACTGACAGCAATTATCTCACGTGGTACTGCAACACATTATTGCTGTAGTTATCCATGATGCTTCCTTCATAAACTTCTTTACACACAGCACAATTCAAACAATTTACACCAGTCCTCTACAGATTTCTAGTTTCCAACTGAGTAGAAACATCTTATTGTCCTCTCCAATGTCTTCTTAACACCAAAGTGGCCAGTTGTTGGAAGGTTGTGGAAGTGAGAGAATGATTCTGATTGCAGTGACTGTAGAAGTACCAGTTGAAGTAACATTTTTATCCACTAATTTCTTTTAAGTTCTTACAAAATGAGTCTTCTTGTTGATAAGACAAATCCTTCAACGCCCATTGCATCTTTGTCATGGAGTTGTATTGAGCCACTGTTAACCACAAGGTTATCATTCACCATTCCTGATCTGAATAATTGACTAAATACTCATATTTCAGTTAGATGTTGGACCACAACAGTTCTTCCTCCTCTGTGGAAGTCACATCTTGTATTTTGATCTGTTTCACATTAGGTTGCTTGTCTTTATTATCTTGTGCTTTCCACTTCTCAGAGTGTTTATGGTCACTGGTAATACAAGGTCTTTGGGATAGTGTACCAGCATTTCCATGGTTCCATTCAGGACAATCCACGACATTAAAGTTATACCTTATCTGGCCTTCTGGGTTGAATAAATATATCAGCCATTATGATACTCATGATTTATGTAGAATATAGGTAATGAATGAAATAGCTCACAGCTGGAATAACGTTTCTTTGTTCATTCTATGTTGTACTATGCCTCCTTTCCGTAGACTTCTTTGCCTTGTTATATAGTCAATTACCTGTTTTCCCATGCCATACGTGAAATAACATTGCTCCCGCTGCAAATTAATTGGCACCTGTATTTATTATTCTCGTGCTTCAAAAATTGTTTATGTTAATACAGAAGTAGTACTGAGTTCTTTCTTCACTTTATTGAATTTCTGTTTATAATTACCAGTGCAATAAAACTTGTTGCCCCCAGTGGCACAGTGGTATGTCTGTGGACTTATACTGCTAGATACCGGGTTTCGATACCCGTAGTCCAAGAAAGCTTCTTATCATATGCAAGATCTGTAGGTTAACCAGTTCTTAAAAGTTGATGTTGGTTGGATCTGTAGGCACTCTTTTTTTCACTGAGAATGTATTTTATGAAATTTATCTGTTTATGTGATGGTTCATATTTCTTGGGATTCGGCTTAAAGCTCTCGTTTTCCTTAACCAATACATTACATTTATTAGTCCATCACAAGCATCACTGGGGGTCTTTCCATGTGTGACTATGACATCTATATAGATAAGTATGACATTCCAGGATAGTCCAGAGAGAACCCATTCCATTAGTCATTCAAATGTACTAAGTGTATGACAAAATCTAATGGTAAAACAAAAAATCGTCACAACCTGGTTCCTGCTGTAAAAAAGCTGTTTTGTTGCCTTGCTCTGGTCAATATCCACTCTTCAGATGCAATGATGAAAATCATTCTGCACTGGATAAAGCATTCAAAATAGAATCAGTACTTAGCAGTGGGTATGGTTCCTTCTTTGTGACTTTATTCACCCTCTGATAGTCCATACAACCTTGTGGATCCAGTATTCTTCTTCACAAGAATAGTTGGTTTGGCCTAACAACTATTAGTCATTTAAATTATTCTGTATTCAATCATAGTTTCTATTTCTTTGAAAACCCCAGCATCTTTTGCGAATGGAAGTCATTTGGCAGATTGGTGTATTAAGAATTAAAATCCAGTATCAATTTTACGAGATGTTTTATTTGTCCATCCCAAGTCATGAGTTCCATTAGAGAAGATATCTTGATATTGTATGTGATTTATCAGTTGTAATATTTTTATAACTCCTGTAACTGAAGTGGTGAGCTCATTTGATGTGTATATTTGTGATCAGACTTCCTACACCTACAGATGTCATGGTTTTTTTGTGTTTACGACCCTAAAGATGACATTCTTATTCTTCCAATCAATATCATTCATGACAAACTGGACAGGTTGGTTCTACGGCACACCAGCTACAAGATCTAAAGTTCTTCCTAATAAGTTCTGGTAAGTGTATTTCACTTCTTTGTGGTATAGCAACTGTCCCTTTTCTTGTCACCGTAGTTCAACGTCTGGTGCAGTGTATTGTATAGAGGTTTCCTGGCCACAGACTGTGGAACAGTTTGAAGCAAATGTAACCTCATATCAATGTTTCTACATCAAGTTTATTTCAATGTGCACTCTTTTTCAATCAAACTGACCTCCATTTTTTCTTTAAATAATAAACTTTTTATCTCAAATGGTAGAAATAGAGTATTCTCCGTTGAAATTCACCTCTTAAGTTCAACTGATTTGTTTCTTATGGTGGCTGGTTAGTTTGTGTTGTTCCTTTGATCTGTTTGAGCACTAGAATTCCTCTTCAATTTATCCCCTCATTGGTTTATTATAATCTGTTTATTGATCACACACAGTCTTGGCTATAACATGCATGTTTCCCACAGCTACAGCAGATTTGTTCTTCTGTAGTATTTTGAGAGCAGATTTGTTTGTTACAGTTTTTGTCTGCAATTGCTAAAAATACGTACTTTAAAGCAGCAGTTGAAACAGCAAGTAGGCCTTCAATTCTAAGGAACAAATTATCTAATTAATCCTTTGAGTTTTTATAGACTTTCAAGGAAGACAGTTGACTTTTTTACACTATTTAATCTGATGATCATTGAATAGTATTTTAGTTCGGTCATTATCTGCAACTTTAATTAAGTCAAGCTCCTTCACCAAGTAAATAACTTTCTTTAAAGATGTGCATCTAATTTTCATTAGCCTAATTTACATATTCTCAGCTACAATCTCGTCTATAAATTGGTCACATGCCAATGAATCCATAATTTCACGGGAAGTATCTGGATAAGATAATCGAGCAAGTCTTTTCACATCAATAGCAAGTTTAGCTAAGGTATCATTTCCTCCTTGCTCTGCTCCTAAGAGTTCCTTTAGATACTTGCTTCTGATGTGACACTTTAAATACGTTTAATAAAATGACCATTACTACCTGAAAATTGTGATGACACTCTGTTGGAAGGTTGCTTAATGATGTTAAAGCTGGTCCTTCTAAATGTACAGTAAGAAGAGTATCTGTTTACTGCTGTATCTATTCCTTTTTGAAATTATTTTAAATTGTACCTGTTATGCCTCGCATGGTACTTTTCCATCATAGTCTGATGGTTTCTTAATTGGATGATGTTGAACTGGCCTGCTAACTTTTGTAACTTGAATAGATAGTGGTGTAGCTGGAATAATCCAGGAAGGTCCTGTAGTCATGGGTAGTGCATAAAAATAGTGATAGGTGTGTTTTCCTATTCCCTATTGCATAATTAATGGTCTTTGAGGTTATAATTCTTAAGCAGACAAAGATAGAGGTGTAGCTCATTTGATCCTTGGCCTTTATAATTCAGTTTCTTTGTAATTCCTCTCTCAATTTTCTGTTTCTTTTATCTTCATCTTATTTTAACTTTATATTTCTTTCTTCTTTATCTTATTTTAACTTTCTATTTCTTTCTTCTTTATCTTCTTTCTAATATTCATTATTATCAGCATATTTCCAATCTAACTTTGAGCATGTGTCGCTATTTGGAATTGACTCTGGATTTTATTTTACCAAAATAATCTCACTCCTTCCACATGTGTTTCGTTGGTTTCTATATGGGAGTGGATTCTTTTGGATTATAAGATAAAAAGAAAAATGCAATGTTCAATGCACATAATGCTAATGAAAGACTTTAATTTTTTTCTGTTACAATTTACCTTACCTGTTCAATTATAGACTTAAATTCACAATAGACACTAATACAGCAGTTTTATTTATTTCTAACTCCTTACATTCATAGGCCTAGCATGGTCTGGTGGTTAGAGCGCTCGACTCACAATCTGTGGGTTCGAATTCCCGTCACTGAACATGCTCACCCTTTCAGCTGTTGGTAAAATAGTCGAGTACAAAAACTTGATATTCCAAAACTTAACTGAACATCTGACTAATAAATTTAATCAAATAATAACTTATTAGCTCAGTCTCAATGTAGCTTACAAACATACTAAAAAAATTAAGAACTATCTACTATAGCCCAACTCGTGTTTTATACGGCTCAAACTATTCATTAATCTACGTCAAAAATCTTTCCGTTCAATCAACAACACAATCTCTAGAAAAATCTAAGTTGAAAATACGGCCAACAACAGTATAATTTTATTATAATTTATTATCATCAATTCAATAGAGTTCAGTTCTCCTTGCCTGACGTACAATATCTTGTTGTCAGGAATTTTCAGTGTACAACCTTTATATTTTTAAGAAGTCCATCGGTCAGTTTTTAAAAGACCATGCACTATAATTGCACATTATAAATTATAATTTCACTTACACAATGCTTACGAATAGTCATTAACAGTGCTTTAAAGTTTACTTTCCTTGTTCAAAGAATTGATTAACTTTACTGTCAGTGATTAAAACGTTTTTAGTTTCACTATAATCACAATCTAATTGGCAAATGTTTAATTAAACGATGGTTTAGATCCATAATATGGTTGCTGATACACAAGCAGAGTGATGCTCTTAAGTGGTATTGAAATACACTACATGTAACAATTGTATTAGTTTTCTGTTTTACGTTCTGAACCTGATATTGTTACACATACTTTTAAATACATTAATTTTTATGAATAAATTATACAGATAAAAGTAAGTAATTTGTGTTTTAGGGGTAATCTAACAATTATTAGTATGGTGTCATTATTCGTTTACATTGCCACATCATACCTATTGAGAATTAGTATCATATGTCCCACCGAGAGAAAAACCCTTTACAAAATCAGGAAATTTAAAAATACCTCTGTCACGTACACTGGCTGGTCACTTCATTACAACCTCTGCTGGATAAGGAGCTGGATCACATTTTGGGTGCAAAGAATTCTATATTGAATTGACTCAAGAAGATTGCAGAAAATATCTTGCTAAACTGTAATCCCAAACGTTCAGGATTATGGCCCGTCATTGATTGTGAGATGTCTTTAAAGGATAACGGCGACATAAGTGTCGTTCAATATCATCCCACAATTGGTCAATCAAATTATGATCCGGCGCTTGTGCTGACCAAGGAAGATAAGCGAAGCCTCTTCAACTGAACTTCAGACAATACGAGAATGGTAGTTAATTACATCCTCATCTTAGAGGAGCCCTATCCATTAGAGATAAATGCAACAATACGAAGTGGACATAATCGACAAGTACTTTCAGGTGCATCCTGGAGGCTATTTGCCATTTTATAGGAACCTGCCACGCGAACGTTCACTACGGTATTACATTAGTATATGTAGCAAAATAAGACTAGCGAGTTCAACTGCCAGTATTTTTCTAATATTTTACGTTTTAAGAGCCACATAAACAGTGCTTTCCTGCGCACATCCAAAATAAACTATTTATGGTTGACAGTGTTGTATTTATTACTGTTCTTCACGAGGTAAGGTTGAATATAGTCCAATCCTCACTATTTGTGAAGGAAACTACCAACAGGGTCACATCTAGCGTTTGTTTGCACTTTATAAGCCTTTCCCACTTTCCAATCCTATTTTCTTTCAGTCTGTCAACAGTGGTTAAAAACCACAGTTTTTCCTAGAGGTAAACATATTTACTTTTGATTGCCATTGTCGACAGAAGCTAGAAATAGCTTTGTTTACATGCAAAACAAGGATCTCTGATAAAGACGCTCTTATTAAAAGGGTATCTATCATCATGTCTCTTGGAAACTTTGGAAAATCCTTCCTGTTATAAGTGTCTAACAGATGATCCAAAATAACGCTGCATATCTGAATTTATAAGGCTTAAGCAACCACCAGATGCATCACACGATCAGTCAATATTTCATATGAAAGTAAATAGCATGTTCAACAAACGAATGTGTGGGATCCTCATAAAGTTAAAGATTCAGGTGGCGTAAAAAATGGTTGGTTATTTTGGAGCAAAGCCACATTGGGCTATCTGATGTATCCACCACAGGAAATTGAACCCCAAATGTTAGCGATGTAAGCCCGTAAACTTACCGCTGTCCCACCGTGGGGGGAAAAAAACTCGTATTTCTTATTATTTGCAACCTATATTAGTACTCGAACTTTTGGTTAATGTATTCATATTTATTATCTACTTACTCCATGTGTTGTTGTCTTTATACATGCTTATTACCTACATATTGCGTGTTGTTTGTGTGCTTGTTTATCCCCTACATATCTAGTGTTATTATTTTTATGCATATTTATTATCTACACATCAGATGTGTTCTTAGTATTCATGTTTATTACCTAAATATCATATTGTTTATATGCATATTTATTACCTACATATTACACGTTGGTGTCTGTATACATGTTTACTACCTACATATTACACGAGTTGTTGTATTTATTACCTACATATAAAGTACTGTTGCTTGTATGCATTTTTTTTATCTGCATATCACTTACTTATTGTTGTATACATGAATATTTAGAACCTAAATCACATGTATTATTGTTTTTATGAATGTTTAGTACCTAAATATCACATGTATTGTTATATGTATACATGTTTGTTAGCTATATATCACACGTGTTTTTGTTTATATGCATGTTAATTACCTACCTATCACGTGCTGTTAGCTATATGTATCTTTTTTACCTATATATTATACGGTTGTTGCCTGTATACATGCTTATAACATACATATCACATATGTTGTAGTTTGTATACATGTTTGTTACCTACGTATAGTGTGTTGTTGTCTATATGCATGTTTGCTATCAGTATATTACAAGTGTACGTGGTGATATACGCTGTTACTTTATTTTTAAATGCACGTAATTATAACACGCTTTAACAAAAATAAAATTAAGAAACTAGACTTGTATGCAGAACTTAAAACAGTGGCCTGGAGCTGGAAAATAAAAAGCTTATTCTATGCCAGTCTTTAAAAAAAATAAGTAACATATAAGTAGATTTGGACTTTATATTTATGATAATCCTACTAAGACTATCTGTCACCAACCCTAATTTTGAACTACCGACCAGAAGGTTGGTTGGTTCTTTGTAGTTAAGCGCAAAGCTACACAATGGGCTACCTGTGCTCTGCGCATCACGAATATCAAAACCCGGTTTCTAGCAGTATGAGTCCGCAGACATTCCGCTGTGCCACTGAGGAGGCTGACCAGAAGGAAGGCAAATAGTTAGCATTACTCTATCACCCACCACCCACGTTAAGGGATTAGCTCTCACTGTTATAGCTCACCCACTTCTTAAACTGCGGAGAATATTTTTGGTTTCCGAAATACAGAGACTCTACCCCAGGGCTAACTTGTCCCTGATATATATAAGCCACTCTTTTTTTTTTGGAAAGATAAACATATATGTAATTTTTTATATGAATTTTAGAAATCTGTTTCAGTTGCTCATAATCTTTGATTCTATGGTTCACTTATAGTTAGGGAGTTTCAACTTTATTTTCATATCTTTTCCAATTACAATGAACAGTATGCGAGGTTTCTAACTTTGTAAAAAAGCAACTCGGTGCTGAACCAATATTTTATCTAAGCTAACGTCTCCAAGTCAGAACACTTAACTACTCATCTGCTGTTGTATAGAAAATAAAAATATATGTTATATATCAATGAGGAAGTGCTTTTAAACATTGTTGTATAACAAAAGTCTCAGACTGCATCAGAGAGTCAATTTTGAAAAAGTGGAATATATAATTTCACTAAAAGCATGCGCACTTATCTTACATACTGATTATTATTAGAGCTATGTAAAGTCCATTCCAAATTACCTTTTACTCCAAGGACAAACTCGAGATTGTTACGTACAGATAAAGTTCGCTTTGATGGCTTCCAACTAGAGATGGCCCCCATTTTATGAGATTAGGAATTGATGCATAAAACATATCCCAACACTGAGTTTCAATAAACTGTTTTTTTTTATAGTTTTGGAATTCTAGTTCTTGTCAACGTCCAGAGTTAGACAGCTTGCATATCGGTACATGATGCAAAAAGCTAAAACAAGAATATGAAAACAATAACCCACGACTTTCCAGTTAATGTTATTTCCATGAGAATGAAAGCACTTTTCTTGAATCTAACAAATTAACTACTTTGTTTTTAAGAATAATGTGCATTGTATGCTTAAGTGTATATCGACTCATTTAATTTATTTTAAATGTGCTCCAAATTATTTTTCTTAAAAAAGCCTTTCGATTGTCACATTGTAAATGGTTCATATTTCAGCCTTCACACAAACAAAACAAAAAAAAGATTGAGAATTCACGCAAAATTAGATGTCACTGTATATATATATATATATATATATATAC
>NW_013669556.1:48977-50363 GCF_000517525.1 Limulus polyphemus | reverse complement strand
TTTCCACTTTATTCCTTGGGTTTCATGGACAAGAACACAACGTTGTTCCAGGAAGATGGAGCACCGTGTCACACTGCTAGAAATACCCAAAAGTGGCAGGAAAAAAATGGTATCCAGAAGTTGCCCTGGCCAAGCCAATCTCCTGACATGAACTCCATCAAAAACCTCTGGGCCATACTCGACCGGCAAGTCAAGAAACAATAACAACAACAACAAAAAAAAACTTCGAAGAGCGATCTACTCCAAGTTTTGAAGCAAGAGTGGACGAAAATCCCACAATCTAAAATTTTCGAGATGATTCTCACGATGCCCCAAAGGATCAACGAACTCCACGAAGCGAAAGATCTACTAGATATTAATTAATTTATAAATATATCAATTCATGTGAAAATGACTGAAAATTTTCATTTCTTTTTCTGAAAAGGTGGTGTCTATTTACTTGTGACCACGCTGTGTATATTGCAAAAGAGCAGAATTTTTGGAAATGTATACTTACGAATGCAATTGTAATACATCTATTCTTGTCTGGCTACTTCAATCTTTGAACATTCACGTGTCAGATGGCAAGAGCTTAACACTTGTACAGAACGTATCAGGTGGCAAGTGATCCCCATTTGTACAGAATGTGTCAGGTAACAAGAGCTTAAAACTTTACAGAACGTGTGAGGTTGCAAAAGCTTAACACTTATAAATAACGTGTCAGGTGGTAAGAGGTAATCACTTTTACAAAACGTGTCAGGTTTCAAGAAGTCATCCTTTTACAAAATGTGTCAGGTGGTAAGAGGTCATCACTTTTACAGAACGTGTCGGGTGGTAAGAGGTCATCACTTTTACAAAACGTGTCGGGTTTCAAGCAGTCATCCTTTTACAAAATGTGTCAGGTGGTAAGAGGTCATCACTTTTACAGAACGTGTCAGATGGCAGGAGGTCATAACTTGTGCAAAATGTGCCTAAAGCTTCAGTTTTTAGTTCACAGTTTCGTCATTATCTCAAGTTCTAACCGCTGAAATCACACATCTTTCTCTCAGACAGTTTTATTTTTCTGGGCTCGTCTTATTTATTCGTTGTTTATATATATATTATTGCGTTCAACACCTTAGGGCTTACGTCGGCAGCGCTGCTAGATGGCTGACAGTTCCATTGTATAAGTACCATTGTTATAGAAAATCAATCTTTTCTATCAAACTGTTAGTGATCTGCATCATTTAATTAGTAACATTACGATAAAAATGCTGATAAGTTACTTATTAAGGAAATTTTTGTCGTAATTATAGTTTATTTTGGCTTTAATAATAACTACAGAGTTCCAGTAGGCGTTGTTAAATCTCTGATATCATAAAATTCTTTGTTTGTTTGTAATTAAGCACAAAGCTACACAATGGGCTA
>NW_013669556.1:39090-47996 GCF_000517525.1 Limulus polyphemus | reverse complement strand
ATTGGTGGGAAATATCATCAACTTGTTCTACCTACGTGATGTGCATGTCAAAATTACCACGAACATATTGTACCCAAGTGATCTCTTTTGTCAAAAACTACCACTCTCATGTTCTATTCAAGTGATCTACGAGTCAAAATTACCACAAAAATGTTCTTACCCAAATGGTCTGTCTGTCAAAACTAACACAAACATGTTTTACACAATTGATCTGTATCATGAAACTGCCATAAACATGTTCTACTCAAATGAACTACGTGTCAAAACTACCACAAAAAAGTTCTACCCAAGTAAACTACGTTTTTAAAAAAATATGAATATTTAATCCATCTCATTTTCTTAGAAAGTTAAAATAAAAGGCAATTTAGAGCTTTGCAATAATAAACTAAATTGGTTTGTTTCCAAAGGTGGCTAGTAAGCATCATCATTTGTTAAACTGAGCCAGCAAAGATCAACAGAGACTACTACAGTAGCCATGATAACCGATCAAAGTCACACCCATTTTTCATGGTCCTCTTCCCTTGGTGATACCGTCCGAACTTTTCCACGTAACAGTTTATACCGCCATGACTAGCTGAATCATTGCTTTACTATATTTTTCTTGCTTACCATTCCGATTCTGTAAATCTATTATTTTCTGCCTTTTAATATTCTACAGGTTGGCATGCGGCAAGTTTTTTACAACGCTAAAACTCGGGGTTCGATTCTTTACGGTGGACTGAGCGCAGATGGTTCATTGTGTAGGTTTGGACTAAGAAAAACATGACAGTGAAACATTTTGTCAATAAAAATTGCCAGTGTTGATAAAACACGTTTATGTTCCAATGCATATCCCAATCAGGTTTTAAGAAACGAGTCGGTTTGGTTGATGTATGCATGTTTATTACCTACATACTCCATGTGTTGTTGTTGTTGTTTATTACATGTTTATTGCCTACATATCTACTGTTATTATTTCTAAGCATATTTTTTATCTACACATCACATCATAAACACGTGTGTTTAGCTTAAACTTAGTAAACTGAATACGTAGAACGTTCAAAATAAAATAGAAAATACAAGACAGGTTAACGGAAAGGGTTTGGAGTTACAAATTGAAATTTTCAACCTGAATTGCACCTTATACGCACGCGGACTAAAAACCAGGCCATAGAACTCTAAGGGTTGAGGTATAGCCGTCCCTGGTTTTGAGCTAATGAATTCAGCCAGCATTACCTGCCGCCGCCGCGCAAAAGGTTTTTTTGTCTGGTTCTTTTGAACTGATTAACAGGATTGACGGTAATTTTTATAACACTCCCATAGCTAGAGCTGCAGAGCGTGTTCAGCGACATTATTTCTCAAAATCCGAACCCTTTGATCTACAGCCCGACACGTTAGGATTAGGGCACGTTTGACCCGGAAGAACTCTATGTTCTGTTTGAGTTCACTCGTGTTCTTTTTTCCGCCTTTAAAACCTTTCTTGAAAGTTCTTGTATGTTTTGGTCTTACCAATATTTATATTTTTATTAATTGTTTTTTTTTCTCATTTGTTAATGTGCAAAATAATTATTTTTATTTAAAAAAAATTTTTTTTTGTTTGGGAAATTTTCGCAAGGCTACTCGAGGGTTATCTGTGTTAGCCGTCCCTAATTTAGAAGTGATAGATTAGAGACAAGACAGCTTGTTAAACCACCCACCGCCAACTCTTGGGCTAATCTTTTACCAACGAATAGTGGGATTGATCGTCATATTATAATGCTCCCATGACTGAAAGGACGAGCGTGTTCGGTAACGGAGACTCGAATCCTGCGAGTCGAGCGCCCTAACCACCAGGCCATGCACCAAATTTTCATATTCGACTGTATTATCCCAATAGGTATGCCTTTTTTTAATTTGTTTTGTTGTTAAGCGTAAAACTACACAATGGACTACCTGTACCGTGCCTACTGCGTGGATTGGCCCATGAGTTTTAGTGTTATAAGTCTTCAAAGGTTCCAATGAGCCACCGAGCCGTAGATTTTCTTTTATGCACAGTTCATATTCACTATTTGCTTTTGCGAAGACTAAATCGCCGTTTACTTCCAGTTTCTTTACCCTAATTTAGAGCAAGTTTGTTAAAGCTGGAAAATGATATTGGTTTTAAGTTTGTTTGTTCTGGTGTGCAAATTTAAAGCCATCTAGTGGTGGATCCAATGTAACGTAAAGCCTTTTGAGGCATTTATACTCATACATGACGTTTGAACTTTTTAATATATATATTCGATCTTTACACCAGAAAAGTCTACATCAGCTTTAAAGATACATCTTAATTCAACTTGTAGCTTAATGGCACAACGTACGTAGCTAATTCCTTATTAAAATTGCTCGTTTAACTGTATATTGTAACACTAAGGCAATTTTCTGTTTAGGAATATTCAAATTTGATTGTTTACGAATGTTTATAGCATTTAAATAGTTATAACAAATGTTGTTTATAATGCCTGTTGGTTTGTTTTGTTTGTTGTTAAACACAAAGCTACACAATAGGCTGTCTGTGCGGTTTTTACCTGTTAGTAAGACATTTTAATTTAAGAATATTTTAATTTTTTTCTAGCAAAAAATCATATATTTATTCTGTACACTTAATGGACCACTATTTTTTCTAAGAAACTGAATAAAACTATCATAGGTAAAGCATTAAAATGTGAACATTTTTGTATGGAATACTTTACAATTAAACTTATTGATGTGGTTACGAATGAGTGTAACAATGAACGGAAACTCTGACCTTGTTGACATTCGACTATGAATTTGATATTAATATGTTTTGTTATTGAGATAGTTTAAGAAACTATTCATATGTTCGGCATCTTTAAAGATAACAAAATAATTATTCTGTAGTGTATTGGTTTAAATAAAGAATGCCATTCATCTAAGTCATCAAGTGGAGAAATTAATGTTAATCCCATATAACTACATGATCTGCTTGATCATACAGATTACTGTCAAAATGGAACTCCTTGATGGTAAAAGTCATGAGTTTCTGAAACATCTATTTAAGAAATATTACGTAACTAAATTTATATTCTCATCTAACGAAATGTTAGACCATCAAATCTAGCACAGTGAACTGTATACTGTTAAAACTAAGATATTTTTTTATTTCTTGGGAAAAAACTAAGATATTTTTGATTGTATATCCATTATTGTTTAATGGTTTCAAAATTGAACTAGAAAACTAATAGGTTCGTGATTACTTAAACCAATAATAGACGTATTCGGTCGAATTGAACATCCATTTTTATGAACTTAAACAGCTCCATACATACAGTGGCACAGCGGTATGTCTGCGGACTTATACCGCTAGAAACCGGGTTTCGATACCCGTGGTGGGCAGAGCACACAACCATACCTGGAGGCACTGAGCCTAGATGTTTCCCACATATACTTCTAAATATTAAAATAACAAAACATTGTCCACTGATGTCTGCCATTTCTGTACTCACTATCATCTCCATCTTTCTTTACAAATGCGCAAAACATTACATCAAAATAAGGGTGACTTTCATCTTTGTGACAGAGATAATTGGAACAAAATTCCTTCTAACTGTATTAGATTAGAATCTGTTAAAGATAAACTAGTGTATCTCATAAGAATGTTGTGAGACTTGGTGAAGTAAAATACAGTTAAGATAATCACCCTTTCTAAATGTACGATACCTTAAGTTAGCTTATGTGAAATCGACAGTGTTTGCCTCTCTTTACTATATTTTTAAACAAACTACTTAGCCTAGCTAATGCCCTCAAAACTACGCTAAAACTAATGAAGGTAGTAAAACTTTGGAAACAGTTCACCTACAAGGCATTGGGAACTATTTAAAAAGCTAAGATAATCGGAAGTTACATTGGGTATAAGATAGCAACCAGAGAAATTAGCTGCTGCTACTAATAGAGATCATTTTGTTAAGGAAATTAAAAATTCCAATTTGAAGTAACTTGTTCACTAACATGCAAAACAGTCAATGATTCTTACTCTGTACTAATCTTTAGTTTTGGCATCTATGGTCCAAGAAATCTGTCGGGTGCAGCTGAAATTGTTGAGGTCTATGGTAAAGTCGACATTTAAAAGTGAATACTTGTTGAGGGTTTGTCATTGACCATATTCCTGTAAGTAGTTCTTGAGAAACTTGGGAGTCAAACATTTCCTTATAAGCGAGCTGTTAGGTTTGAGGCAAAAGTTGGAAACAGTAGAATGAAACATTAAGTTATTTCTCATCAGACTGTAATAGTTGAACTCTGGATGTTATATTAGAGTTCTTATGGTAAAGTCATTTAAAGTCATTTAAAAGAGGGTATTTGTTGATGGCTTCTCATGGGCTCAGATATCATTAACTATATTCCTAATTTGAATATAGTTTACTTTAGCTAAGGAAGGTTTTAATAGTATTAAACTATTCGTTGTCTGTTTTCATCTACCGCTGCACTGTTATTCTAGAAGTTAACTTCCGTAAACTAGTTGGTGTTGCCTGTCGTCAAGTGATTTGACTTATAATTAAATAAATAAATTCATTCATCTATGCATATATTCCATTCAAATACAATGCAACTTTATCACCAACATCACTGCCTTTTACGTAGAAAATGGTAGAACTTGACCCCACTCCTACCCGACACTCTGACTTTCCTGGTCAGAACCTTGGACATAATACTAGAATTTTAAACTCTGGTAAGCATCTTTTCAACTTACTTTTTCTTACTTAGTTGGACTAGTGTTTAATTTTACAAATTTAGTTACATTTGTTTTTACTCGACTAGTATATTCATTTTGTTTCAAATGACTATACTATTTCCTTTACCTGGCTTTATTACTATTACTACATTTTCATTTTTACGTAACATTTATGGTTTGAAATTCCAAAATTATAGTTGAAAATGTTAGAACAATATCTCTTATTTGATTTATTGGCACATTTGTTGTTTAGATTACTGTTGCAACAACTGTTCAAAACTCAGATGGCGTTCCTCAAATTTAAGAAGTTTTTGGTGGAATAGCAATCTTTAAGCCATGAAATCTAATACAGTTTCTCTATGTCACTTAAAATATAATTAGCAACGTTAAATATTACACCACCAGGGTGAACAATAAAGCTCTCTTTGGAGTCTTATTAAATGTTTAAATTTTTTTAAATATTTTAGAGAATAATACTTGTGTGTATTTATCCAATAAGGTAAATGGATATAATTTAGTTTACTTATTTGTTCTTTCAACAAAGAAGAAGATTCTTCTAGTTGCTTTGTTACTTTTCGTGTAAAAGCTTTTGTTTTATTTTAAAATGTTAATGTTGTCATATTGTAAATACTGCCCCCGAAATAATAAATTAGTACATTTAGGTGATACATTTAAAAAAAAAAAGTTAAACCTAAACGATTTGTTTAATACTTAGTTTGGTTGGGTTGTTGTTAAGAGCAAAGTTACACAATTGATAATCTGTGCTAAAGTTACTCGGCTGTATCTGTAACTTGCGATTACATACATACATACATATATATATACTTTTTGTTTGTTGTCTCTTTCTTTGTTGCTAAGCGCATAGCTACACAATGTGCTATCTTTTCTTTGTAGACTGCGGGTATCGAAATTCGATTTGTAACATAATAAGTCCTCAGACTTAACGCTGAAACACCTGGGAGCATATATTTACACGTCTCGTGTTCTGGAAATATGAAAAATACTACAAAAGTTTGTACAAACACAATAACATACCACAGTTCACAATTTACAAGCTCATACTTGATCAAACTTAAGTTAGAAATAAAATTATCTTCTGATTCCCATCCCCCTCGTGTTTTAGTTGATAACATATGTAGATTCCCCCCATTCTTCCTTCTTTTTTTTTTTTGGTCCTCCGGTAGAAAAGCGGTAAGTTTAAGCACTTAATATGCCCAAATCCGGGGTTCGATTCTCCGTGGTGGACACAACAGATAGCCCGGTGGACACAGCAGATAGTTCAATGTTTGTTTGACTCTGAAACAAACAAAACAAACCTTCTTTCCTGTTATAAGTTCGGATGCTGAATTTAATTGAAGAGAGAGTTGCCCTCAGTCTGACAAAAACTAAAATTAACAATATAGTGGCTTCAAATTTAGATACAAAAACAGGCAAACTTAAAATAAACATCATTTTTCAGCATTAGGAACTGTGCACTAAATGAAAAAAAACAATACAACAATAAATATATTTTTTAATTATTTTCATAATTTACATAATTTCGAGCAATTCAATACAGTTTGAAATTCCTAACTTTCTATTTCCTTTCAGTATTGTCTTTAAAGAAAAACAATATTAGCAATTTTTGATTTTTTTAAAACATATCTAAACACTTAAACGTTTGAAAGAGGTTATAAGTACCAAAATTAAATGTATAAAACGAAAACAAAATCAGCAAAACAGGTTAACAAATGTTGGAAGGCTGTGGTATAAACTTCAATTATCTTCCCGTAATTATCTTACCCAGTGGCACAGCGGTATGTCTGCGGACAACGCTAAAATCCGGGTTTCGATACCCCCAGGGCGCAGAGCACAGATAGCCCATTGTGTTGCTTTGTGCTTAACTCCAAACAAACAAACAAAAAACTGTAATAAGTCATGCATTGCCCGTGAAACATATTCCTTTTTTAATACTAGAAATAAACGACCCTATGACATCAAAATGTTGTTTTTATTTAGTTAGATACTCAACGTTTCGCTTTAGAGCTTCTTCAGACTTGAAACCACCCTTCTCCGTACAAATCCTCACCAAGTACACTGACAGAACAATCAAAGAAGCTCTTCCCATCGAACAACTACAACCACAGATGAATAGAGACAAAGAATGGCGTCTATAATTTTAATTTTTTATCCTATCTTTTTGTTATTTCACTCTTTAAACCTGGATAGAACTTTTGTTTACTACAGGTAGCAGTTAATTATTTCAACAATACTTTTCTTTCAACAATAAGCTTTACTTCTTAATATGTCAAAAGCACACTGTACAAATGCACGTTATAGATTCGAATATAATTTATTATTTAAACCATTTGAAGCTTTGTACTGTCACTTTCGGTTTGTGTTTTAGAGAACGCTCCTGAGGAAGCTGTAAGCGAAACATTGAATGTCTAATTAAATAAAAACAACAATTTGGTGTTATATGGTCGTTTATTTCTAGTATTAATATGCACCAGCATGCACCACAGAAATTAAATAATATTCCTTTCTCGGTAGTTTTAATATTCATGAATATTTACATATGCAGTAACGTTTTATATTCAATGCAGCTAAGATAGTTTTTCACGGTTGCTACAACATAATTATAGTTGTACTGTTCGCTTGCTTCCTTCATTACTCGTATTCAGATATTACTTCAAACTGAGTGAAGCAACCTTCAGATTGTAGACCAATTGTAAATATTTCAGAGCTGGTGGACTTCTTGCACTTTGTGAAGTGGCATACAGTTTAACTATGCTAGTCCTTCTAATGGAAAGAAAGATACACATACCTAACCTATATTATCATCCATTCATACTTGGCTACATACGTTAAATGTAATAAAAAACAACAACTAAGTTCGCAATATTTACAAGTGAATGGTTCTCATGGTCAAAGAGCTCTAATAAATTTTTGATGCCCCCCCCCCAGTGGCACAGCGGTATGTCTGCGGACTTACAACGCTAGAAACCGTGGTGGGCAGAGCACAGATAGCCCATTGTGTAGCTTTGGGCTTAACTACAAACAAACAAACATTTTTATGTTTTACTGTCAAATTCCATAATACCACTAAATGGTCTCGTATGTCACCATTATCAAACAACTGTAATTATTTACCATTTAACACACTTTCGTCGGCATATAGTCTGTCTCATATTCACAATAATCACACACTTCTGGTATCTTATGTAAGTTTCACTAATATATTATTATGACTTGTCTAATGCATTACTATAAGCTCAGTTCCCTTGCAAACCATAATTGGTGTATTTTAAGGATTATCCGGATCCTTTTGGATGACAGTGTATCTCAGTCGCAGTTAAATAAAAGTAGCTTCAACTATCTTTTGAATAATTAAGCATTTTATGTATGTGTGTGTGTGTGTGAGAGAGAGAGAGAGTATTTTGAGAAACACAAGGTCAAACAGTCGTATTGACCAAACCGACAAAATGTATTTCCAATGATGCTATACAAAAGCCAATACACAAACTAAAAGAACATATTTCATGTTGAACTATATAAAATCCATCCGATTTTTTCGGACAATAAAACATATTATACAATTATAATTAAAACACGATCGTTGGCCATCTTTTAACATGTAACAGATATTCAGCAAAATAGATCATGAAAAGAGAATATATAAAGGTAACACACAACGATGTTATTCATAAGGAAGCAGAAAGTAACGTCGCTGTTAAAATTTGCCAATTAAATTAACTAGATGTTTATTAAGGGTCTAAGGCATGAATATTATCTTCATTTATATGACTTTAGATGATCCAAATTTTTAGCAAGGAAAAACAGTTTATATGTCTGAGAAACGCCAAACTCGTCAACATACATGCAGTATACGTGACTGCAAAACGCTTAGATGTGAATGAATGAAGAACGTTAAAGACGTCAGAACATTAAACTTTTTAACAGAAACCCAATCGAAACAAATCTGAGAAATACCAAACTTGCCAACTTAAACACACAATATAAAAACGTGAGAAAATAAAATACTGTTACGCCTCCAGTCGTTAGTTAATTTTCCGTAACTTCGTTCCCACGAAACTTTAGCGACACAAGTCCTTTCTTAATAAAACTGGTTTATTCTTTCTGAATATAACTTTACAGATACATTTATTTTCAACAGTCGCTCTATAACAAACGCTATAACAACGAACGTAAACTTCAACAATACTTTCTGACTGCAGTT
>NW_013669556.1:28619-38959 GCF_000517525.1 Limulus polyphemus | reverse complement strand
AAGATTGTTTGTAGTTAAGCACAAAGTTGCACAATGGGCTATCTGTCTCTGCAAACCCGGGTTTCTAGTGTTGTAAGTCCGCAGACATACCGCTATGCCACTGGGGGGGGGAGCACAAAACTGAAGAATACAGAACTTGCCATCTTAAACACACAATGTAAAAACTTCTACAGATAAAGATAAGATATAAGACTGGAAACCATGAAACTCATTGACATACACATAATATATAAAAGTGAAGAATACAAAATTTGCCAACTTAAGTACACAATATAAAAACTGGGGAAAGTAAAAGTTTTCTTCAGATAAAGATAACATATAAAAACTAAAACTCATCAACATACACACAATATAAAAGTGAAGGATGTCAATCTCAGCAACAGAAATAATAAATACCGCTAATTGATTGCAAACGATATAAACCTGCACAACATTAAGCTCATAAAAAAACACAAGATACGATCCTGCATAACATCAAACTCGTTCGACACACAAGACTGCATAACATCAAAGTCGTCAAGGGACACACAATATATAAAAAATTGCAGAACTGGTAGCCTAGAGAGAAAGTAGCTAGTCAACAACATCCACTACTAAGTCTTTGGCTACTCTCGTCTGACCAAATTAGTGGGATCTGACTATCACTCTTAGGAACACACGCGTGTCACTTTTTAGTAACAAGAACATGAACCCTCAGAATCACAGCCTGGGCAGCTAGCCATTCAGTCACGCTCGACCTGGGAAGCGGTAGGCTTTAAATTGAAATGATAAGAGAGCAGTTTTCACTTCTGGTCATTTATTACACGTTATCACTCACTTGAATGGCAGATTCTGCCAATCAAAATTAAATGCTGATAGATACGCTCTATGCCAGTGATTTACTTTTGCATTGCTTTTAGTTGTTATGTTCTAACACTAACATTTTGTACCATTATCGTTCAAACATGCGTCAGAGAGCATTTAAACCTGAAAGAATTGTCACGTAGCGTTAGTATGTTACAAAATGATCTCGACATTGTATTGTCACTGTTGTAGGAGGACCTAAATGTTCTTTTCTGTACTTGGAAGCTATGTTATAAAATAATCTCGACATTGTATTGTCACTGTTGTAGGAGAGGCCCAAATGTTCTTTTCTGTACTTGGAAGCTATGTTACAAAATGATCTCGACATTGTATGGTCACTGTTGTAGGAGGGACCCAAATGTTCTTTTCTGTACTTGGAAGCTATGTTACAAAATGATCTCGACATTGTATGGTCACTGTTGTAGGAGGGACCCAAATGGTATTTTCTGTACTTGGAAGCTATGTTACAAAATGATCTCGACATTGTATGGTCACTGTTGTAGGAGGGACCCAAATGTTCTTTTCTGTACTTGGAAGCTATGTTACAAAATGATCTCGACATTGTATGGTCACTGTTGTAGGAGGGACCCAAATGTTATTTTCTGTACTTGGAAGCCATAGAAAATCCACGAAGATGTAAAGAAATGATATACAGGTACCTGAACAAGGGCAAAAAACCCAAGAAACATACTGATTTCTCACTATAGAGGCTCATAGACGACTCAGAAGCTCCACTGTGACCTTCAAAATATATTTGTAGCTCCTTTAGCGACACCAATTATCTGTCATAAGCTCAAGGAAGACTGGGTTTTAGGTACAGAAAGTTCATATTAGGGCCCCATTGACTCAACATTATAAACAAGACGATCTGGGTAGAGGTATTTAGCATGATGGTTCAGCCTTCTCTGTGCAACTCATGACTCTCTATAAACTGCGATTTACCTTTATCAGAAAATGAAACCACCTGCCATAGATCAATATCCAGAGGTTAAGTACGTTATTTTGAAATGATTTTGGAAACTCGCCTAGTAATTACAGTCCATTTTGCCACGTACAGCCATGCTATATCTGAAAACAAGAGTCTTGACAATAGCTCTGTAGCGTAATTTGCATTGAAAAAGTTTATCTTGTCCAAAGCACAATGTTCCTCCATGAATGCTTTCCATAATCAGTCCAGTGTACGAGGACAACAGTTTTCAGTTCCGTTTCAAAAGTCCACTTGCACAGAAGTCCATAGATGCTGCGTACATTGACTTGACAGGTGTCTTCGTATGGAATTGAATAGAATGAACGCCTGTATCATTTTCCAGCTGCTTGAGGTATACAACAATTGAAAGGACACGTCGTGTGAACAATTTGTATACACGTGACTTGCGTCACTTTTCCAGGTGTAGATTCTTCTTGATTATGTTGTGTACCATTTCCTAAAACACGTGGAAAGTTTTTGCCACTGATCTTTATGTTCGTGAATTCCCACTTGTTTTACAAGACGCAATACTTTACTTATCACGGCTGGGGTACGACTTGTTGTAGGTTATATGAGTTCTGGCTGTTGAAGCAGTTCGGAAACACGTCTATCCAAAACGAAGGCAGAAGCAAGAATTATAATAATACTACACTTTCAAGTCTTGACTAAGTTCTTGTGCCGCAAGCAGCCCCCAATCCTAGATTAGCTACGTCAATGATCATTCCGATTACATTATTCAAGTGAGGTAAAAAAACAACAACTCAAAACTTGTAAAATAGCTCTGTAGCATAATTTGCATTACAAAAGTTTATCATGTCCAAAGCGCAATGCTCCTCCCTGAGTGGTTTCCATAACCAGTCCAGTGTATGAGGACAACAGTTCCCGGTTCCTTTTCAACAGTTTACTTGCACAGAACCTCTAAAATTAACGTGACTTGGCTCAAAGACAGGCATAAAGCAGAAAGAGGGCCAAAATATGCCTTATTGAAGAATCGTCCCTGTATGTAATATTTGTCTAAGTTAGATTATTAAATAAATTTTACAAAGATGTCACACGCAAAACACATGCACAAAATCAAAAACTTTAGCAGAATATACAAGAGTAAAGATATGTCTTTCACCAGCTGTGGCTGGGTGGAATTACCAACTCTTAGAGTGTAATGTATGTAACGCAAATAAAATACACAAAAGTTATGTGGTTACTTATCATCAGCTATTTTATGTATCCATTTTTCAAAAAGGGTCTCTAGCAAATTATAAAAAAAACAAAAACATTATGCTCATCAAAGTAAACATGATAAATTTGACTCCTAAAACATCAAACTCGTCAACAGACACGTAAAATGTAAAGGCAGGGCCCGATATATTGAAACTATTTTGAAGCTTCTTCACGTCGTTACAGTTCATGTCGTCAAGTCATGCAAACATCTCCGTCATGAAGCTGTTGTCATGTTAAAAGTACACCATTACTCTCTATGACTCTTCATACTCCATCTAGTGTAGGAGGACGACATTTTTTTCAGTGGCCATTTGAACATTCCGATCGCAGATAAAACCATAGACGCTACATCAGGCGACTTGACCAACATGTCTTCATATGGAACAGCATAAATACCCATTTCATTCTCTAACTCATGATGTATAGATTGGTTGAATGGATATATGGTGGAAACAGCTTGTGCCGCTTTTTCAGATGGAGATCCTTCTTCATTATGTTGCGTACTATTGCTTGGGACAAATGGATGATTTTTAACCAAAATATCTTTGTGTTCGTGGATTTTCGCCTGTTACAAAACGCCGCTCTTTACTTACTGCAGCTGGAGTATAACTTCTTGCAGGTTTCTTTCTGGATGGTCCTGGTGCCCCAGATAGATCCATATTCCTTTTTTTCCATGCCATTGAGTACAAGGGATATTGGATATCCTCGTCTTGGAAATTATAAATCCCCGATCTGAACACATTTTTATAATCCGAGTGTATTAATATTTTGCGTCGTAAAGGGTTGTTACATACCCTTTCCAAAAGCGATCAATTTTCGGTGGCATCACACAACCTACGTAATGCAAAATAATGTCAAATTGTAGTTGTGATACAGTCTGATCCACCACGATCTTATATATGCTATGAATGTTACGAGATTTGATATCCAAAACCATTTTGAAATAATCTACTCAGCTTTCTTTATAATATATCATACGAATATTTCGTCCTTCAATGGTGCCGATGCATACATATCCAAAAAAATAAATAGGTTTTAATTTTTGGTAGGTCAATAAAGGGCTCCAATTAATACACTATTATTTTTATAATATGATGATCACCTTATGAAATGAGTTGTCTTTAATAGTATTGGAGGCTGACACCTTACAAAAGTTCAAAAATCGATAGTTTCCAAAAAAATGAAATGTGGCGTTAATTTTGACTTTATTTTTTATTTACTGAAAATTAAACTCATATACAGAAAGGGAACATATAAGACAGGAGAACGTTAAACTCTCAACAGAACTGGAGCTTATACCTCCGCCACGCAACGTTGATCATATTCGGCCCTCAAAAACTACGAAAATATGTCCGTATGTCCGTCGTTATCAACGAACACTGACCATTTTCAGTAGGACAATGAAGAATAATGTCCGCCAATTTTCACCAAAATCCGCTCATTTTTGATTAAGTTATAGAGCAAAAATAGTGTGAAAATCAGTTCCCATGTTAACAGATATGGATTTTTTGGATATTAGTCACCTTGCTATGACTTTGACCCTCCAAAAACTAACCACTTTTAAGATATGTATACCAACGTTCATCCAAATCCATTGAGCTGTTTTTGAAAAACCTTGCTGACAAACACACACACAGAGGAGTGAAAACATAACCTCCGTCCACCTTCGGTGGCGGAGGTAAAAAAGAACATATAAGACTGCAGAATGTTAAATTGGTTACTAAACCCACAATATACAATCCTTGAATGTCAATACATACATAATAGGAAAGTGAAGGACGTTAAACTTATGCGCAGACACACAAATAGTGTCTAAAGCTCAACAGGGAAAAATAAAGCTTGCAGAACGTCAAACACGGACAGTTGATAAGACTGAAGTATGTTTTACTTGTCAGTATAACGAAAATAATCTAAAACACTCAAGCATTTATAATTTTTAACGGGACTGCAAAAGCTCAAAGTGATCAACAGACTCACATACAGTTTATAGAACTAGGGAACATCAAAGTGATAACGCTGATAATAGAAAATGACCTTTTACTTCTTCCCCGTTTGAACGTATGCTGCCGCTTGAAACGTTTCTGCTAGTTTAAAAACAAGTAAGTGTATGAGATTGAAGCTGACCAGTCATAATTTAGTATAGTCTGACTTCTACGCTTTTTCGCTGAAATTGTTTGGGGTCTCTTGTAGTAAACACTTTAGAAAATCTGACTTCTTTTGTTTCCTTTTCTTTTTCTTTTTTTTTGGGGGGGGGGAGACACTTTGGTCAAAATCTAAGATGGCATCCAACATGAAGAGAGTTCCTCAAGTTAATTATAAAGACCAAAGTATATGGCTTAGAGGACTTTTACAAGATAAAAAATGGTATTATGCTACTGAGAACATAGACGTAAAATACAAACAAGGTGGCACTCCCCTACAAACACTCACTCATAGTTTCCAATAACAAATCAGGAAAAGTTACGAATTGTCGACATAAAAGTTAATTGACATAAAAACATATCAAATTGAGTTATACATGAAAATCATATTTCCTGGAATGACAATGATATTGTGGTTTGTATTCTTTGTCATTCCCTCTTATTACAGATAGCTCTATAGAACCAAAGATTCTGTAGAACAATAAAATATATTCAAGATGATGACGAAAACAAAAATCTCAGTTTTAATGAGAAACTGATAACAATACATTTTGAGCT
This sequence comes from Limulus polyphemus, assembly GCF_000517525.1. Taxonomy (NCBI): domain Eukaryota; kingdom Metazoa; phylum Arthropoda; class Merostomata; order Xiphosura; family Limulidae; genus Limulus; species Limulus polyphemus. Next base: position 33,232 of record NW_013669556.1, on the reverse strand, counting down.
TTGTATTACATGTCATGTAAAACACCAAGAAACATTTCAATCTGTGATAGTGTTTCGGTAAAAAGATTAGGTGCTGAACACCAAGTTAGAAGTTGACTAGAAATTTTTACAGTCAGTGATTTTACTAAAAAAGCCGTTTACCTTAGAAAATGTTATCAAGAACTCAATAATGCCTAAAAAATAAAAAAGTTGAAAGTTTAGATCCGGAAACAGAATTACAACAAGGAATAAACGGCCAAAAGAAAACAATGAAGACCATCATCATCGTTACCACAAGAAACAACGACAGGCTGAAAAGAAAGAGACCATAATTTGACAGCACAAAATGTATTGTGTCAAGAAATCACCAAAAAGAAACTGTACGAAATAGAAACAGTTAATATGAGAAAGCAATAAGTGAAAATACCCAGGATGATATTACAAAAGTACAACTAATTGAAGTTGTAGGATCTGAAGATGATCTGACTGTTGTCTCATGCGATCTTAATTAAGTATGAACTTCCTTGTTTTATAAAACACAAACAGAAAAAAACAGGATATTGAAAATGATCCTCACTATAAACATCATCTCAAGCAACTGATACTACAGAATATCCCAGATACTCACTTCAACAAACTTTCCATGAAAAATAAACCGTAGCAGGTGCTGTCAACACAAACTGTAACAACTGGTTTGAATCAACTGAATGAAGGATTGAATATTATATTAACGGCAGCTACAGTTTTGAGGACAGAAATTATACAGTCACCTCGTGGATATTTCAAGGAACTTTTAACGACTACGAACCATCTAGATCAGTATTTCAAGGAACAAGTAATGTACAGTCGGAAAGAAACATCTGTTAATGTAAGATTTTTAATTACAACTCAACACTTTGTAGAATATTTCAAATCAGGCACCCAAATATCATGTCAACAAAAGAAAAAGGATAATGAATTTGAAACAAGAGAAACTCTTATGCCTGTAGGATTGGATGTACGTAAGACTACAAAGCCAAACTCTATCAATTCACTTTTGGAAGAAACGAACTTATGCATCAGCTGCTCTAAGCTATTGAAAATCGAAACAGGTTTAGCAACTGCCATTCAAAGACAACGATGAATCCACTGCCAGGTTATGTGTCCCATCCTGTTTAAGTAAAAATGAATCCATATGATTTCCTATGGACAATATTGATTTTATAGAAGAGTACTCTAGTGGAATAAATATCTTACAGAGCACAGCTTTAGCCGTATTTACATAAAGAACAGTAAAAATGTACCAGTAACTGAGACGATCCAGACAGGTTGAAATTCTAAAGCAGTGACATTAGATAAAATATAAAACAACCGTGTCTAGTACTCCAAGAAATGTTGGATCCATTTAAAAAAAAGTGAAAAGGGTGATGTACTATAGGCAGTATCATGTTTCAAGATTTCTGGAAACAATATAGTACGAAAGGAACTACGACAGGCAGTATCATGTTCCAAGATTTCTGGGAACAATATAGTACGAAAGCAACTACTACAGGCAGTATCATATTCCAAGATTTCTGGGAACAATATAATACGAAATCAACTACTATACGCAGTATCATGTTCCAAGATTTCTGGGACCAATATAGTACGAAAGCAACTACTATAGACAGTATCATGTTCCAAGAAGTCTGGGAACAATATAGTACGAAAGCAACTACTACAGGCAGTATCATGTTCCAATATTTCTGGGAACAATATAGTACGAAAGCAACAGTTACTTCGGAATCGTTCAATCCTTCGTTTTCATCCTCATCTCAACCTAAGTATAATACTATAGTACTTGTAGCCCCTTTGATTAGAGCACTGTCTATCAACTCACAATGTATGTTATTTTAATAAGAGTTAAAGAAATTACAACTGCTTTATGGACCTACTGCTTTATGAAATGGCAATGCAAATGTAGGTGGAAAGAAATAATATCAAGAATCAGTTCATTTTTCACTCAGGTGAACTTCACGCAGTTTTCTGGGCACTAGCCACCCTATGGATATACATAAAAAGAAATTAGATGGGTAAGATATGGGTTGAAGCTGGTGTACACGAACAGCAGTATATCACTACACTATCCATTTATTATTTTATACGTGATTATTTAGTGTACAGGAACAGCAGTATATTATTACACTATCCATTTATTATTTTATCCGTGATTATTTAGTATACACGAACAGCAGTATATCATCCACACTATCCATTTATTATTTTATCCGTGATTATTTAGTATACACGAACAGCAGTATATCATTACACTATCCATTTATTATTTTATCCGTGATTATTTAGTAATGATATACTGCTGTTCGTGTAACACTATCCATTTATTATTTTATCCGTGATTATTTAGTATACACGAACAGCAGTATATCATTACACTATCCATTTATTATTTTATCCGTGATTATTTAGTATACACGAACAGCAGTATATCATTACACTATCCATTTATTATTTTCAAAATTTTCTTACATCTAAATGCCAAAAAATATATAACTTTTAACTGAAAATAAAATCTATACCTTCCCGTTATATACTCAGCAAAACCTTCAGGTTAAGTTGGAAATTCTCTTGTACTCACTGTATAGATAACTTTTTTAATATTATTTTGTATGGTGTTTCTAAATACAGTCGTTATCATGTTATACTATTAAGCGATCAACTCAAGATCAGTTTATCGTAAGATTCAGAGACAATTCACATTACACACGTGCACATGAATGATATTTATTGCCTTCCACATTGAATATTTTAAAATTACTTATATTATTCTGCCGATCTTCGACTCAATAAAGTTTATTGTCTATGGAGGTGGTGAATATTTCGTATCTCTTTCCGATCATTATGAATGTTGATATATTTGCGTTGCTTCAAAGTTAGTATAGCTTTTACTTACTATTAGCTACAAGTTAACTACAAGGGAAGTCGAATAATAGAGACATGGTTCACTTCTTCCGTTAAAATGTTTAATCTATTACAAAAGCCGGAAGAAATAAAAGTTTAAGCGGCGCCAAAAGTCCCGCATGGTGATACACATTACCCCACGCAATTTCAGTCTACAAGCGTCTACCATACATGCGTGATATGTCATGTTTATCACTGACAAACTACCCATCCAGGACAGCGTCCGTTCTATGCCACTAACATAACTTATGACGACAAGCAAATCTTAAGTATGTTAAGATCAATTTTCCTTCAGAGCTCCGATAAATGCTGGTATAAGATATAAATCCTGTTTTGTTTGTTTTTGTGTGGTAAGCACACACAGTGGCTGCTAACTCACAAAATACAGCATAAAAATTCCAGTTTTCACAGAAAAAGTTAAGAACTCAACAAATCCTACCCTGAAGAAATGAAAGTGATATCTTAAAAACATTTTAAATTTGCGAAATAAATAAGAAGATAAAATTACGATATTATAAAAAAATAACATTAAGATATAAAGGATTATTATAAAATTAGTTGGGCCTATTCTGCCAACCATAACTTGTAAGCTGATCTAAATATTTTGTTGTTTTTCAGAATTTGGTATACATACTGAGAGATTTAGACATTTTGACAAAATGTTAGGAAAAAAACCACCTTTACTTTCCAGATAATAATAAAAACAACTTTTATTTTAACCAACGCTTCACCATTGCGGCTTTATCAAGGATAAATTATCCATCGGGTAACTAGATGGTGAGATAGAAGCTTCCAATGTCAAAAGTAATTCTAACGAGGAGGCGATATTATGAAATTTGCGTACCGTGACTCTATAAAAGCAACACTAAATATGTCAACATTTATCTCTGAACATAAGTAGTACAAAATACCCGCGCTCCGCTGAGGGTTTAAAAGCAACCCTCCCCGCATGATTCACAGAGGCCCCAATGTAACGATCAAACTCCTCCACTATCACAATTACCGTTATAGCTACCCCCCAATGGGGGGGGTACCCGAAAACAAATTCCTTTAAGACACCTACCCGTGGTATCTGAGCACGTGTGGTCCCGCTAGCTTGTGCGTGGGGGTTAGAACACAGTTTCAAATACAGTGTCCCCGGCATCCTTATGAGGGGGGGGGGCAAAAAAAAACCCTCTGATGCTAGATTGGGTTCAGCTACCCCGAAAATCTTACTTCTAGACCACAACATGCTTTTAGCTATATGGATAAGGACCTCTACCCACATCCACCACGAATCCACCTGCCACTGACAACTTTAGTCCTGTTAGTGTGGGTGGGGTTCACAGACAAACAAATAAGTTCACAAACACACAACGTGGATTAATATAGGGATACCGACGTGAAAGAAACAGATGGAGACGATTATGCAGAAATGAAGCTTATAAACAAATTTAAGAAAAGTGGTCGTTTTTTGTATAACTTGGAACATGTTATCATTCCTGTAGTTCAGAAAAAAAAATGAGTTTCGAATGATAGATGGGGATCCATCCAACATTGCACACTCTGTCAAGACACCGCTAGAAGATGGGGATCCATCCCACATTGCACACTCTGTCAAGACACCGCTAGAAGATGTGGATCCATCCAACATTGCACACTCTGTCAAGACACCGCTAGAAGATGGGGATCCATCCCACATTGCACACTCTGTCAAG
>NW_013669556.1:12626-27619 GCF_000517525.1 Limulus polyphemus | reverse complement strand
ATCCATCCCACATTGCACACTCTGTCAAGACACCGCTAGAAGATGGGGATCCATCCCACATTGCACACTCTGTCAAGACACCGCTAGAAGATACTCTCATGGTCGAATAATCATGAGGTATTTCCACACACATCACCAGTACAGTGGCAAGATCTCACCCTTGTATTTTCACACACATCACCAGTACAGTGGCAAGATCTCACCCTTGTATTTTCCACACACATCACCAGTACAGTGGCAAGATCTCACCCTTGTATTTTCCACACACATCACCAGTACAGTGGCAAGATCTTACCCTTGTATTTTCCACACACATCACCAGTACAGTGGCAAGATCTCACCCTTGTTCACTTTTTGCTTACGGGAACATCCCAAGTTTTGACTTTCCATGACGCGATCGCTACCTTCATAGACCTGAAAAGTATCATACTACACCTGGTCAAGTACAAATGTTGGACGTCGGATAGTATAGTTCGGCTGTGTTACACGTCATACTGAACGTGAGTGGTGGTCGTCAGAGGGCGCTGATTGCGAAATTCGCATAGTCAATAAATTAAGAATGTTCAATGATAACTATTTTTTGCATTGGGATAGTCTTTCCCATCATGTCATTAGCTCCTCTACCAAATAGTATAGCTCTATGTTGGTTAGTTTCGAATTATATGCAGCCGTTCAAATAAGCCAACTAACGTTATAACAACCCTGTATTAAAGTGGACACTGATTTTTGTACACCAGTCGAATGCTGGTTAACTTAATATTAGAAAGACTTTATGTGCAGTAACAAAATTTACATAAAATATATGCAACAATAATTTAGGAAATGTATGTTAGCAATTTGGAGATGACGCATGTACTAGAGAATAACAAAAAATGGAATCATTTCAATACAGGAAATTAATTTTTATTTATCTGATATCAAAGTCCTTTACATGCTGCAGATGGATAATCATGATAGTTGGGTTTTCTACAGCGTCTTCTCGAGACTGTTCTTGGATATTATTGTTGATAAACTTAACTACACCGTCTCCTCGAACCTGTTACTGAATGTTCATAATGCTCAAACTGTATAAAATATCTGAATAACCATCACAGTTAAGTTGTTTACAATGGCTCTTCATCATGATATGTAGGCTGTCTACACTATCTTCTCATCATGATATTTAGATTGTTTACAATTTCTCATAATCATGATGTTTAGGTTGTCTACAATGTTTATTTTCATCTACTATGAAATAAACATTATGCTTAAGTTGTATAATTCGTCTCTATTAGACAGTTACACCATAGCTATGATACTTAGACGATTTACACAACGTAAGCATCATAGCTACGGTGTAACTGTGTAAGAGAGACAATGTTCACAACAATGGCATCATAGCTATGATGGAACTGTCTAGAAGAGACAATGTACACGACTTCTTGTACATAGTTACACCATTGCTATGATGTTTAAGTTCTATACAATGTTTTTTTTAGGCTGTTACGGAAGAGGTATGATACCAAAGTTATAATGGATTAATATCATATCCTTCATTCCGAATAACTTCCTAAGATTCCTTCTCTGTCAGGATGTTAATGCTATCGAAACAGAAACTGTACCTTTACATTCAACTTCTGTAAACTTGGCTTAAAAAGAAAGTTTACAGAAGCACCCAACACTGTGAAGCCTAGTATTTATTTATGAAGTTTATCACATTGATGTCTACTGTTGTACCTTGTTATAACAGACATTTATTTTCAGGTGTAAATTTAGCTTTTTCCATAATACTAAACATCTCAAGAATGTCCGAGAATTTAAATTTCATTAAAACTGGAATACGCTTGTCTCAAAAGACAGAAATAACAGTTTCAACTACACATTATTCATCATTGGAGAGAGTAGAGATACCTTGTCTAATATAATCACAAAGTTCAACAACTATAGTAAAAAAAAAAGAAGTAAAATCTGCAAACACAACCACACGCTGGTTACATACTTTTAGTTAAGTATTTAAAGCGTGGCGCTAAAGTAACCTGACCCACAATGTTTCTGGACTTTTTCTTACATGTTTAAAATGGTATAAAGATGGATTAATCTGCGAAGGACCTCTGTGTCCAAACAATAGTGGAAGATTAAGTATTCTATGATAGTGCAAAACAATTTCACAAAATTTACAGCTCGTAATCTAATATTTTTATATACGTCCTGTACACAAACAGAACTAGTGAACCGCTTTCATTCTTTCCTCCAAATACGTTTGATTAATCTCTATCCAGCAGATTTCGAAGATGTACATAAAGTCTGTATATCTGCTCAAAAAACCGCAGATGAGAGTAGAAATAATAAACCGTAGCTTTAAAGAAAAATAATTTAGTTGACCTGTAGTATTTGTTTGAAGTTAAACACAGAGCTACACAATGGGCTATCTGTGCCCTGCCCAACACGGGTATCGAAACCCGATTTCTAGTGTTGCAAATCCGCAGATATACCGCTGTGCCACTGGGGGGGGGGCGACCGTTGGTAAGCTTATGAGGTTAGTTTATAAGAATATTGTTTTGTGTGTGTCTTAACAAAATACATACGATACAGTCAACAAAAATATACAAGCTTACATAAAGAGATAATTAAAAATGAATTTAACTGATAACATTAGTAGTGTTACGTTTATTGACTAATATGAAATTTAAATGTTTAGTTTGGATCTTGCCACATTGTCTTATAATTCAGGAGAATTTAGTTTTAATTATGATAAATCAGTATTTAGTTAAAGTATTTCAGAGGTCCAAGGAGGTCATTTGTAAAATGAATCATGTAATTTATTGCTACTCCACAAATTTGGCCATTCTAGTGGTATGTTAGACGAAAACCGAGCCTTACATAATAAAGTCTGAGAAATCAAGTTGAAAATAGACTAAAATGTCAATGTTATTAAAATACAAACGCGTTTTATTTGTATTGGTGAAATAATGCAGTATTAGAGAGTTATATTAAAACGATTTCGAAATCTCACCACGTTGTTACAGTCCATGTCGTCACGTCAAGTTATGCTCTATCTAACGACCATAAAACTTAGCAATAGTCCTCAAGTGTACTTTCCACTGTTACGTCGTAAGTCTGTCATGTCCAAAACTCACTCCTCTCCCTGCATGTTTTCCATAAACCATCTATAATACGAAGACAATGATTTTCCAGTGCTTCATTCAACAGTCTAATCGCATACAAATCCAAGGTCGCTGCGTCCAGCGACTTGACCAGTATGTCTTTTTACGGAATAACATGAACACAGGGGCTTTTTCCAGCTGCTCGGTGGACTCAACCATTGAGCAAATATGTCGCAGAAACAGCTTGTGTACACGTGACTTGTGTTGCTTTTCCAGATTATGTTGCGTGCTGTTGTCTGGGGCACGTTCACTGTTTTTTCAGTGATCTTTGTACTCGTGGATTCTCATCTGTTACAATACCCCGCTCTTTACTTAACGCTATTGAAATACGACTTTCTGGGTGGTTTGGTGTCTCAAGGTACTACATATTCCTTTGTTTTCTAATGCCATTAAATAAAATGGATACCTCCGGTATTTGAATTGTAACTCCCCAATCAGAACACATCTTCATGGTCTGAGTGTGTGAATATTTTAGGTGGGAAAGAGTTGTTACATATCCTTCTCCAAAATAATCAATTTTCGGTGACATCACACTATCTACATAAAAATGTCAAATTTCAATTCCAATACATACAGTTCCACTGCGACTTTATGTCTGATGTGGTTGCTATGTCACTTACTTATTCGCATATTCAAAATAGTTTTAATATAACGTACTCAACCCTCTGTGAATATCTAAGTGTACAAACTTTCATACACTCTCTTGCTATTATGTTATCTACTCTTCACAATGCTTCAAAAATACAGATAAATATAAAAAGCAATGACATAAATTCATGCACTTCGGAGATTACCCCTTACAATAAGATACAAATTCATTATTTTTATCGATCTATCGCTTGGATTTTATGTCACACCATATTCCACAACTGAACAACAAGTGGCATTTGAGTTGGGGAAAAGAAAAAAAATTGGAATTTATGTATCTCCAAAACTTCGTTGTTTTGTGTAGAAGAAAGAAATGAACGCTCGAAAGGAGATTTATCCTAGGCAGTATCGAATATTAAGAAAAGAAACTGTATTTTCCTTTTTATAATACGTCTTTCTATGTTTCAGTACATTCTGCAATTACATACCTCCAATGCTGTAACCATTCGTTTGGAAATGATTCATGGACTCCACAGATAAAACAGTCATCAACTGGTCATTCGGAACTAGTTCAGAACAACCTGCTGTGTTTAGAACGCTTCTCACAACCGCATAAAAACAATATTTTACACTGTTGTCTCCCACTTATAAAAATCTATGAATTGCATAATATCTTGATTCAAAATAAAAACTATGCATTATAAAATAACCGAAATATAACAGCACAACACGGCGTGTCTTAGAATTTTTTATCAATGCGCTTCTAAGCTTAGCTTTAATTAAATTCTAAGTACATTATATAAAGAACAAACCTTGCATAAAGAGTATTTGACGAAGTAATCAATGTTTGCATTATATTATAACAGTAGTATTAAATGTTTGGGCAACAATTGCCTCTTTGATTTTTAATCTGAATCGTTTCGATCGCCTACATTAGATAAATCAAATTTTTCTACTCATTATCGTGTGTTTACGTAAATAATTTACTGTAATTTTTCAACAGATAATGATTGTAAATAGATATTAATATCCGAACAACTAATGAGTTCAACATAATTATCAGTAATAGTTTTAGTTGTACAATTCTAAAACACAGATGTCATACGCGTTAGAATCTGACTTCAAAATAAGGAAGCTATGTTGTTTTCGTAGTTACTATCGCACAACAACAACAACAGACAACTGACGCCTATCTCTTATGGTTGATTTTCACTTGTCCCATTGAATATCTTTCGTATTGTCCGATTTTTGGAAAATACCAGCTGCACTTCTGTTGAATTCGAATCCCCCCCCCCATAAAAAAACAGAACGGAAGTTATTCGAACAAAGAAGGCAGGAAAGTCTTCCGTGACACATACGCAGGAGAGTCTTCCGTGATACACACACAGAAATGTAAGATTACATTTTTCAGGGAATCACCTTATTGCAAGAAAGTCAAAACTACAAAAACTGAGTTACTTAAAAAATAAAACTTTTTATCCTTACTTTGGCAGATCACTGTAATTATGTTAGTTTGATCAAAAGTAGGTGTTTTTTTTTATTTTAAATAACTGTTTTTGTAGTTTTGACTTTTTTGTTTCAGTACATTTTGTCGCATTAAAACTTTTTATATTGCTATAGCTAGATAGGTTACGTATATATATCGATCCATACTTGTCTTTATAAAATTTAAAATTTTTTTACTATACGTGTTTGTTTCCTTTTTATTAGCTATATTTTTGTACTACAGCAGTATAAAACGTGGGGCGCGCGTATACCTGATTCAATTTTATTACGGATTTACAACGCTCAAATAGGGGGTTCCATTCCTCGCAGTGGACACAGCAGATAGTCCAACGTGGCTATGCTCTAAAACAGCCAACCAACAACCAACTATAAGTGCAATAAGCTTTGGTTTTGCTCAGCCAATACTGTGAAATAGTCATTGTTAATATTCAGACATTGCGATTTTTACGGTCGCCACTTTTTTTTATTACAATCCCTACTATTAAGTACTACGGTACTTAATAATAAAGCAAATACACTGTCTTACTGATTGAGGTTTGAAGACACACCCGATTTATAAGTGTAACTTAATATAAGGCTGAATTTTAGACCATGGTATATTTGGAGTGTATAGAACGTGTTTTTAGATGTATTATCTAGTTTAAGAACTATTACATATAGGCCTCATCTCCGTAAGTGCTGTGGGTGCTTGAGTACCTTCAAAATTTATTGAGTGAGTGCTGCTGAAGCTGTGAAGAAAATAGCCAGCACTCTCAATCATTTGTAAAATTGGTGCTAAAAACCATATATGTGTGTGTGTGTGTCTGTACAGTGCAAAAGCTGAATTACATAAATATTTTTATGTAAAACTAAATCCATCTTTGGATCAACGACTATTTTCACGGACGTATAGCACTAACGTCTGTGGTTCGATTTTCCGTGGTGGATTGACAGACAGCAGCCAATGTGTAGCTTTGCGCTAAAACAAAAACATGTAATACTAAACAATAAATATAATTTGCTTTGGAAACATCGTGTTTTGTTAAAATTGAATTATGAACGTTTCTTTGAGGTAACTCTTGGATTATGAACGCATTTATTGGTGAGAGGAACGTACGTTTTGGTGTTGATGCAAATTATGATGAAAGAGTTAAGTTATAAAAGTATATTGGGTGGGGGATACGTATGTACTAGCAAAGGTACCGGCAATACCGGGCCTAAAATTAATTATATAAATGGTGTAGGCCGTCCCTTTCCACTATTCATTTGATGTAAAGGTACCGGCAATACTGGGCCTAAAATTAATTCTATAAAAGGCGTAGGCCGTCCCTTTCCACTATTCATTTGATGCAAAGGTACCCATGCTACGCATTGCATTAAACATCTCTTCCGTTTCAGTTGAGCCCTGATTTGCGACATTAGGGTACTAAAATGACTATATCTCCAAATTCGAACCATTCGTTATATTATTCTATTGAAACTAGAACATCATAGAGAGCCCTCCCAAATTCCATCGAAGTTGGTTCAGGCAGTTCTTCACAAGAATTTGTAACACCAGACATTCAGCCGATCATCTTTGCTTTATGTATATAACATTTAAGGTAAAATGATCGAGTTACAAATGTATTTTTTATGCGGTATCTCAATTAGATATTATAATATCAGAAACACATCACAAAAAGAAGTTTTGATTTTAAAATGTTTCAAAATGTAAAATATCGAAATGCAATATTCAATCAACGTCAAATCAGAGTTTGCAATAAGTTAGCAGGGGGTGCCATTTAAGTAGGTCAGGTGAGGGCAGTTTCTCCCCCCTGCTTATTAATATTTATTTATTATAGGAACAAAACAAATATATATAATGTGTAGTTTGCGCTCTTTGAATGGTCATTAAATAATATAAGAAATAACCAGAGCAAATTATACAAAATTAGACTGTTTTTTACAAGTTAACCTTTGAAAAAAACTCTAGAGCGTCCAGTCGGCTTGGACTACCAATATGAGTCACCCTCACTCCAGTGGAGTCTGGGATGGTACTTCTGACGGTCTGTCTTGTAATATAATTTTATAAAAAAATAAAAGATAATAAAACCTTAAACAATAATAAGCAGAGGCAATTTACTGGTAGTGCAAACTATGAGCAGACCTTACAAATACGTTGGTCTGTTCAACTCCTTATACTGCAAAACGAATATCCTCACATATCGCTCCCAAAAAATAAGAGAAAATATTAAAAGTCGTTTACAAAAGGATGCGAAGGTTTTCTAGTTTCTGAGGCTTTAGCTACTTCATTAGTTAATGTATAATAAAATTGATGAAAGAAACCGCATAAACAGCATTAGCTAACCGCAGCAACTAATCAAAATCGTCTGCTAAGTTGACAACGGTCGGTTAAGCCTTTTTCTTTATGTTTTGTTTTGAATTTATGCACAAAGCTACACAATGGGCTATCTGTGCTCTACCCACCACGAGTATCGAAACCCGGTTTCTAGCGTTGTAAGTCCGCAGACATACCGCTGTGCCACTGGGGGACTTTTCTTTATGAAGCAGCGTTTTATTCCTACATAGATCATTAAGTATAGAGGTTAACATTTCCACAGCTGGCTGAATGTTTTGAAGTTTTACTCAGTGAACGACTTTACTAAATAATACTTTCCGTGAGGGTAACAATTATGAAAGAATAACAATAAATTAACTATCATGGTAATTTCTTAAGTGTTCATAATTTTAGTACAGCCCATACGGTTAACTCAAAATTGAGATTTTTATTTTAACTGAAAACGTGAATGACGAATTACGTTACTAGTTCATAAAAGTGAGCTGGTAAAAAACAAAGCAGCTCTTTTAACTGGCTTAAACATGAAAAGGTAAATTTGAATAAAAACGGTTTTATTAAATTAAAGGTAAATAATGAATCCGAAACTATCGAGAGGAAGTGAAAATTAAATATCATATTATAAACAAGATTGCAAAGAGTAGTTTTAACTTTAAAAAAATATAGAATTGAAATATACCCAACTTAAAAAAAGGTGTAGTACTGAAACGTAACTTCAGAAACTATTTTCACATAAAATATGACTATCGGAAATAATCTTACAAAAAAGTGAGGAATGAATTTGATGTTTGAAAACTAGGCCACTACTGGAATGCCGAATCCAAACTTCACACTCTTTAGTTTTGTTTTCAGATATATACAAACGTGCAATGGAATCGAAATCCTGATTAGTTGCATGCTAATTTTACTTGCAAAATATATATATACAATTTGCCTTGGGAATTGAATTAATTGATTCTAAATTTCACATTGTCTCTCAAACAGATCAATTGGATGCCCAAAGTTTGGTGAATATTCATCCAACACCTGTAAAATCCATAACGTTTCCCAAATTATACGCATGCATGAAATAACCAGTGATTGCGCCATAAACTAGTGACAGTACTTATACTTCGTATTTATGGCAAAGCATTTAAAGATATCTGCTGTCGTCCCTCATTTTCAATTACTGACCAGAAGGAAGGCAGCCAATCAGCAACACCTACCACCCACCGTCAATGTTAAGCGATTGACTGTCACTTTTGTAACGCAGTCACAGCTTAAAGTGGGTGGAATACTTTGTGGTATCGCACGTAATCGAAATTGGCTCATCAGCTCCAAAATCCAAAGCGTATTAATGCGCATTCTGGAGACAGATAAAAAAAGTTAAGAGGGTTAATATTAAATATGCTTTCTCGTAGGTGGCAACTCGGATAAGTTTAAGTACAGTCGATGGTACACATCACAACATTTCGCAATCAAAAATAAAGCATTTCGTAAAACATATAAAATAATTTGATAATTCAATCTGTATGAGTATTTTTATTGCATGCATTGTTGAATATAATTTATTTAGCAATACAATTAATCAAATTTGTCAGACATTCCCTTGTTAACAATAAAATAAGTTTGCAGTATTCATTGAGCAATGTCCTTTATAAAGACATTAGCCTTATTCCTGCGCACTTTGCCCACCTGCTTCACCCATGCTTCATGATTTTAAAATAAATGAATAGATGTCATAAATAACAACAATAATTGGATCATTTTAACTCCAGCTATCCCTCCTGACGAAGTACTGTTTCACTTTTCTTCAGTCCATAAAACGATTTATAGCACAGAGGTTACCAAATAATATCTCAGTGCAACCCACCCCACTCCCCGTATGTGCGAGTGTATGTATCTATAAACGCAAGCGTGGCCACGTGGGGTAATCGTGTCCCCTAAATTTCATCCACACTGCACCGTTTTTAGCGAAAATTACAAAATATTTCCGAAATAGCATGCTATCGGCCCTTCACTATGTCTTCGCTACTCATTTCCTTTTTACTCCAAAAGTAGCGTTTCCCTTTACAGATTTATGTCTACGTCCCTGTATAGACGCAAAAGTAGCATTCCCCTTTATAGATTTATACCTACGTCCCCGTATAGGCAGAAAAGTAGCATCCCTCTTTATAGATTTATGTCTACGTCTCTGTATATATAGAAATAATAAATTGAACATACCAAGAAAAACGAACAAACACATTGTTTTTATAAGTTTTTTTAGTCAGCGTTGCTGGAATACGGCTAAAGTCAGCCATGATATGAACATTGGTCAATAAATGATACAAAGTTACTTAACAGAATTATTATAATATTTTTCAACGATGAAATGTTTATATAGTAAATTAGGACTCCCGTCATACAATTTAAAATCAACATTTTAACTATTTTATCAGGGATAGATATATTTACCAAAATTTTTGTTGACCGAATAAAAACATTAAATACCTAAACATCTGGAAATTACAATAACCAGGGGAAGTTTCTGTTAATGCATAACATCTCCAAAATTTCAGACATTTTATAAATACTAATAAGTCTGATTGATATAGCCCATGATTCAAGCACTCCGGGTGGTGCTCTTATAAAATACATTCTTTCATAAACTTCAGATCCCGTATTCATTGGCCACAAATAAATTTATCATTTAATTTTATGTCTTGAAAACTTTAAAAACAGTATTTTTTATAAGACCGCAATGAATGGAAAACCTATTGAAATTTAAGTACAGAAACACCGTAAAATCATTATTACCACAGTTTAAGTGTCCTAAAGTAATAGGTCAACGTACTGTTTTACTTAGGTAATGAATATTAAATACACTCGATAATGGATAAAACTTGTTCCCACTAATACCGGAATAAATGTATTATAATTTCGCCATTAACTCAATTTTGGTGTACAGAAGAGCTTTGTTTGTTTGTTTTGAATTTCGCGCAAAGCTACACGAGGGCTATCTGCGCTAGCCGTCCCTAATTTAGCAGTGTAAGACTAGAGGGAAGGCAGCTAGTCATCACCACCCACCGCCAACTCTTGGGCTACTCTTTTACCAACGAACAGTGGGATTTACCGTCACATTATAACGCCCCCACGGCTGAAAGGGCGAGCATGTTTAGTGTGACGGGGATTCGAACCCGCGACCCTCAGATTGCGTGTCAAGTGCCTTAACCACCTGGCCATGCCGGGGCTCAGAAGAGCTAAAAGGAGTATTTAAAAACACATGTTTAACGACAGATTTAAGGTCAAGGGTTGTATTATTCGACTAATTCAATTTACTTTCATTTCTAACCAGTTTCAGCTTGTTCTTGTAACAGTTGGTTTAACAATTTTGTGGTCGTCCAGCGTTTTACAGAACGATTACACGCACAAATAAACCATACATCACGCTTATTGATTATGTAAATTAGCCTCTCATTTTTGAAACTCATTAACACGCGCATCTTTAATCCTTTGGTTACCTACTGGGTCAATCTAATAAATGTTATAATTCATTTAGTTTGTGAGGATAATGAAAATAAAAGGTTGGGTTTCACATATAATATGCCTGTTTGCTATTTTGGTAATGTGAAGATTAAAATGTAATTCGTCAATGTATAATACTACATAAGCATGAGCGGACAGTTATTCAGTTGTCATAACACTACACGCGTTAATTTCAACGAACTTACTTCACATTGTATATAGACATTAGTAGTTTCACGCTTATAGTAGAATATGCAGCCACGCGTTGTTTTACTATATGGCTTCATCAATGTTAAAAAAAAACATCAAGTTCATGAATTAGACATATATTTCATAAAATATTAAAATAAATCGAAGAAAAATTGTGGTATTTATATTTTTCCTACAAAGCAAATGCTAATATATCTTAAATCATCCACTACGTTTCTTACAGTATAATGACCCTTATTTCAGAAGAAATAATCATTATTCTGTTCTGTTTCTCAAACCATGAACATAAATAACTTACCATTTCTAGCCCTCTGGCGACAAAAGTTGATTCATACTCCAACGTGGAAGGCATCATCGTAGGGAAAGGATACGATATTCCCGTTTTTTCATTCTTTGTTGAGGAGATGTTTGAGTAGTTAAATTTATTGTAATTTTTCATGGCTGAAGAATTGGGGCAAACAGGTTTGTACTCAAGAGTTATTTTTTCTTCATTTTCAGATATGGGAGGTATTGTAGTTTTCCAAACCTTGTTTCTGGAATATAACCTTGACCCTTTTTCAATAGGTGTGGATTCCTCACAAGATAGACTAGCGGGAAGTACATCGTCAAACTCAGAAGATGGCGACATCAAGTTGTTTAAACGGTGAACAGCCCAGTTTTCAAAATCTTTTGAGTTTTCATTTCCTCCTGCCAAGTCTTTGTTTTCAAACTGTGTCTGTCGTAGGGACACGTTATTGATACCACCTAAAGGATGGAATTCAATGTTGTTAAAATCCTCCCACTGGTCATTAGCTTTACTGACAACATCAGCTGAAGACTCAAGATATTCCACCCGATTTTCCTCGTTATGACCGTGGTATTGCCAACGTATTTCCTCTCCTTTCGTACTGGTTGATTGTAAACTATATGTAGTTGGATTTGGAGATGAGCCTACTGCATCATATCGTGCATGTTGCTTCTCTTCCACTTGATTAGTCGCACGCACTTCACTAACACTCATTGTTTTTTTTAACAGTTCTTTTTGTCTTTATTTTTACTCGCATTTAAAACTAATAAACATTATATTTTAATTGTAAAATTACGTTCATTGGAGTTAGGTAATAATTCTGTTCATTTCTTTTAATCTTGAAGTTTTAAACAGGAAGTGATACTTTCGATGATACGGTTTCCAGGGAAAGACAATACAAATGTTTTTAGAATCTGTAAAGGTTTTCACACTACGATTGTTATTATTATCTTGAGGTTCAATAGTGATGTTTTTAGAGCCACCATTTGATATTCTAGACAAATATTATCTGTTTACTACCATTAGTGATATTCGGATTCAAGTGTCTTCATGTTAAAACGGGTTTTTCAGTTAAAAGTTATGTTTAACGTTATCATGTTTTTGATACCTTGATGTGATAAGATATGATTTAAGTTTTTGTTGCTTTTCAAGCGTTAACTTCTTCATGGTCAATTCCTTTTCTGTAAGTTTAACAAAAACAACTATAACAATGGTGGTTTAGTGAGAATAAAAAATCCAACTTTATTTCTTGTGATGCTTCAAAATCACTAATAAAACGTGCAGTATCTGCAAGACACCCAAAATAACTAACTTCTCTACAACAAAACTGTACACATGTGCCACCTGAGAATTCTTACCCACATACAGTGGGTTCTTCCCATTTCTTACCATACGATATGTCAGAAACTTCTCCAGTCTTTACACAAAGATTTGAAACGGGTGATACTGGCTTTTGTATGTTAACACTTTCGGGTGATGCTGCATCGTTTGTGTTAATAATTTCGAGTGATACTGCCTCGTTTGATTAGTAATTTCAAGTAATACTGCTTTGTTTGTATTAGTAATTTCAAATGATACTGCCAGGTTTGTATTAGTAATTTCAAGTGATACTGCTTTGTTTGTATTAGTAATTTCGAGTGATACTGCTTTGTTTGTATTAGTAATTTCAAATTGATACTGCCTAGGTTTGTATTAGTAATTTCAAGTGATACTGCTTTGTTTGTATTAGTAATTTCGAGCGATACTGCCTCGTTTGATTAGTAATTTCAAATGATACTGCCTTGTTTGTATTGAGTCAATTTCGAGCGATACTGCCTCGTTTGATTAGTAATTTCAAATGATACTGCCTTGTTTGTATGAGCAATTTCTGATGATACTGCTTAGTTTGTATATACGACTGCCGGTCTTTTTCTTTTTTTCTCATATCAATTGTATGTAACACATTCTCTTCTATGTTTTTTGTCAGTTCCAATTTTATTATTTAAGATTGGTGGTTCAAATTTTATGTTTCTAGCATTGTGCATATTATTTAAGATGAGTTATTTTCGTGTTAAGGAGGGGTATCGTAATTCAGGTTTTCTGCTAAACTGCTGTATAAATTGTCTTTTTGTTTCTGACAATAAACTCTAAGCTTTTCTTACAAAATAAGAAGAATCCTCAACATACAATTTACTATTCCCTACAGGAAGAGTGGTTTCAACTACAAAACTTCCTACCTTTCGCCGAGACAAAAATTTCTACTGGTAAACCGCTACGTTTGAGAGAACTACGGTTCATAAAGCCTCTACACTATGATGATTCACCGCGTAAAGCAGGGGATTATCATTGCTATGAAAAAGGAACCGACATGTGTTACATTGGCCTGCCAAGAGCCCACCAACTTTAGGTCTCAGGCTATTATATAACCTCAAACCAGACAGCACTTGCCCAGTTTCTTTGAGAAAGGTTAGCTGCTGTGACTGAAACTGTGTCTTCTGCTATCTCAACCATGTGGAGAAGACGTATACACTGAGGCGCCTGTTCCACCTGTTCTCGTACCGCACTGCCAAGCGTTCGTTCTACGCGGCCAGAATGTGTTTCCATAGGGATGGTGGCGACATCTGTCTGTGCTTTTTAAGAATAGCAGAGATAACGCTTGGTTTCTACGTTTCATTTAACAAAAGATTGAAGAATTAAACGGAACATCAGCGACTTGATCATGTGGAGCAAGCAGTAAGTCATCATAACGTCGGAGGTGTAGGCCAAACACGAGAGTTTTGTTGTGAAGTTGTGGGATTTCTTTATTCCTTCTCCTAACTGTAAAATCACCCCAGTTGTCGAACATCATCACAACTAAACTGAATCAACGTATCTGTATTAACATCAATATCATATTTTAACAGTGACAAATAAGGTATTACATAAAATCTAACACATTTCAGCAAAAAAAAAACTCATAATACATAAAAACTCAAATATAACATAGAAAAAATATATAAAGAAACAACGAGATTGAATCACTAGGAAAGTCTCTTCATCAATAGTGTAACTCTACATTTATATATTAATTAAAATTAAAATAGTAGATAGTTAAATGAAACTAATGCAATAGACAGTCTAGAGTTATGTGATGTGTATTTTGTTATTAGAGAGTAGGTTTAAACTTAATTCGACCTCTTTCATTTTGTCATGCTGTGGAAATTTCAAAGTCCTTCACTTTCTGTTATAAAAAAATCCGAGGTTTTCTTAGCATGCGCGTTGTTGGAACCGCCACCTGAAAGGTTCCCGATTTTGCTGTTGCATATCGTTAATCGGGTTGCTATTGTTGATCGTTACTCGAGTTTGCTGTCTCTACATGGATTTCTGCAACTATATTTCAGCAAGTTTTTAGCAGTGGACAATTACCATAGCATATTTTCCAACTCAGACAAGGGTGATTATTTCTGCTAGTTTCTTATACTTAGCTGAAATCGTGAGTATG
>NW_013669556.1:11136-12605 GCF_000517525.1 Limulus polyphemus | reverse complement strand
AATTACCATAGCATATTTCCTAACTCAGACAAGGTGATTATTTCTGCTGTTTCTTATACTTAGCTAGAAATCGTGAGTATGTATTCAGTATTTATTACCACTGCATATAGCAATATTTCATATAGCTATTGCTATTTTTAAATAGTTGGTGTTAAGTTAGTGGTTGTAAATGTTGTAAATAATTGGCGACTTACGCTACGTGTGTCACTATTGTCTATTTTGCATGCATTACTTTTGTCGCCTTCTTTTAGTAAACACTTGTGCACAGCAGACTGTTGAAAAACATACATATGTGTCTTGCAGACCTAACAAGGTAAGTATGTTACTGCGTCTGTTTACATTGCATTAATCTATGTTGTATTATCTTAGAAGAAACATTATTCCGTTCTGAGGGATTGCTTTGTTGCTGCTCGCTTTTTGTTACGTTACACTGTGACATTGATGGAAGCCGGTCATTAAATCTGTGATGAATCAATCTTTGCCTTCAACATGTTTCTTTGAGAACAACGTTGCATTTTGTTTGTTGTAGTTGCATACCAGTACATGTGTTTATTCTTTGTTGCACATTTGTTATTTATTTTGAATAAGTTCAGTGTGGTGGTGTTGTGGAAAATAAGCCAATGCAACAATAAACTGTTGAAAAACATGCAACATTCAACTGAAAGCATATGCACGTATGTATCTTAAAATTTATTCTCCATAAATTGACTTAAAAATCAACAAAACTGATAAGTACTGTAGGCATAAGGTCAAAATAGGGATTTGTAGATTGAGAAAATAATGAAGACACTATTTCCAGACTTGTTTGTTCACTTTTTTAGAGTCCATAGTTGTATGCTTGAAAACATAATCTTTACATTTTGATTAAACTTATTTCTGTATTTTTTTGACGATCCCCATTCCTCCTTTTTAAATTAACAATTTTTACTGATCTTGTAGTTAATATACGTGGAATTCATTTGATTAGCTAACATTATAACACATGAAAAAAAAGAACAGTAAATAAACTAATACCATTCAATAGTAGATAATATATAAAGATAAAAAAAGTAAAAACATAATACACCAAGATAATATACATGAATATAAAAACATAATACACCAAAATAATATACATGGATATAAAAACATTATACACCAAGATAATATACATGGATATAAAAACATAATACACCAAAATAATATACATGGATATAAAAACATAATACACCAAGATAATACACATGGATATAAAAACATAATACACCAAGATAATACACATGGATATAAAAACACTAAAAACATAATACACTAAGATAATATACTCCTGTTGACGCATCGGCAGTGAACGGTATATAATATGTCTATAATTTGAGGGTTAAACATACTGTTACGTCTCCGTTCGTTAATTAACTTTCCGTAACTTCGTTCCGACGAAATTTTAGCGACACAAGTCCTTACTTAATAAAACTGGTTTATTCTTTCCGAAT
>NW_013669556.1:0-10681 GCF_000517525.1 Limulus polyphemus | reverse complement strand
CTACACAATGGGCTATCCGTGCTCTGCCCACCACGGGTATCGAAACCCGGATTCTAGCGTTGTGAGTCCGCGGACATACCGCTGCTGCCACTGGGGGGCTTAAAGTACTTTCAGACTGTTTGTCTTCTGGTAAATTTACGGACTTACAACGCTAAAATCCGGGGTTCGATTTCCTGCGATGGACACAGCAGTTAGCCCAATGTGGCTTTGTTCTAAAAATCAAACAAACAAACAAACTTCAGATTGTTCTTGAATTATGGCTAGACCTAAAATAACACATTTTACTGTTGCAGCTGTCTGGAGCCTCTCGCTATGGGGGGCACGTATACGTATTTTCATGAGTGAGTGTTAAAGACAAAGCTACAAAACAAATACAGTTAACCAAGTTAGTTAACGAACGTACCACAGATACAGTTAACCAAGTTAGTTAACGAACGTACCATATCGTAGAATTTCCGTCACTAAAAGTGATTCCACGCACCGATAAGCTCGTTTCAAACTGTAATATGCACAAATGTTTTGTTTTATATCAATACATGGTCATAATTTATATTAATAAAGTGATAATATATATTTGTCTGGGTGTCTGTCTTCCCTTAAAATTCGGGAGAAGAATGAGATTGAGGACTTTTGGTTTTCAAGAAAGTAAAGGTCCCCTTCCCTTACTAGTCAGTTAAAATCCGTGAATTGTAATGAGGGGTTTACTAGTATGACAAAAATATTTTTCTATTATTATTTATTTTAATTTTGTTGTTGTTATTGTTGCTATGAAGGCTCCCATAGTGTTTAAGCTTGCCATGGGTTGCACATGCCTCCAACTGGCATTATCAAAATGTTGGACCATTTTCAAACCAGTCAAACAGTTATCAGATCAACACTCATAATACAAACAGACGACCGATATCTGTCGATTTTTGCTTGGTGGGTACTTCCTCCGAGACTGAAGTCAACGTAAGTAGATGCCGTGTCAATGTATGTTAGAAACAGACTTTACGAGACTTGCTTACATTCCAAACTTCCAGCGACAGGCATCTCGTTGACAGGTAGGCATAAAAACAGTGGTATTAGTGTCAATGATTTGTCTATTGGACCAATGACACGTGGAGTAGTTTTTTTGTTTATTCAAACGATTCGTGCTTCACCTGCAGCCCGATAATAGGACTGAAGTCATTTGGAAAGAATCTGCAAACAGATTCAACCCCACTTTAATATAGGAACGTCACACATATGGCAGTGGTAAAATTTGGTATGTCCAGGAAGAAGCATTAGCGGACGCACTGACCTCTACAGCGTACGACCCTTTGCGATGCCACATACCGATCCAATTGGCGATATTGTCAAGGAACAAGCATTAGTGGACGCACTGACACCTACAGCGTACGACCCTTTGCGATGCCACATTGGCGATATATTCAGCATAAGGGAAAATAATATCCGCCCCCCACCGTGCTGGACTAATCGTCCCACTACTTAAAGAAAAAAAAAGAGTTCGTCAGAATGGAACAGCTTGGTCGCTCACTGGACTCGACTCCCTTTGAACGTGTAGGATACTCGGGATTGTCTTGAGAGAAACGTTGGATCCCTGGTGACCCTGGATACAGCTCCTACAAAAGAGTGGTCCAGGCTACCTCTGGACCTTATCAATGCCGAGTAGTGCAACATCAGTGCCAGACTCTCCTTGATACTTCTATCAGAGGTTCGTTTCCGAGCGTGGGCTAAGTGACGAAATACTTAGACTCGGATCCATCACGTGCAGACCAAACAGTACGCAAAATGTTTGAAAGGGGAGGTTCTAATTTTTGAGATCAAAAGGCAACACATATTGTGTGAAACACAATCAGCATACAAAGCATAACTAACGCACCACAAAAATAGGGGGTTCGAACCCCCCCCCCCTGCGTACATGGGTGACATGCCCCTGATATGTATAAAAATAAACTGAAGGTTAACATTAACATGATTAACATTATTTTACGAGAGGGAATTTGCCTTGTCAGAGGATTCAAATGACAGCTGCAAACTTATTTTATTAATAAGGCATTTGTTTCTTTGTTATTAAGTACAAAGCTAAACAATTGGATATCTGTGCTGTGCCCACCTCGGGTATCAAACCACGGTTTTTAGTGGTGTGAGGGGGATATAAGCAGTGATGGAAATAAGAGTACACCGTGTATCTAGTTCTCGGTTTGCATGATTTTTCCCTATTGGTCAAGTTTAGTACTACTGAAGATGTTTATTAACCCTATCGTCACGGGTCAAAGGCCATGTCATTGCGTTTGTTGATTTGGATTCAAAACTTTATTGAACTAATATTTTATGAATTTTTGTCAGTAAGTTTGATATCAAATTGTAGATTATAATTCAAAATTTTAGTATTATACATCAGTTAATTTCTTAATTTAAAAGTAAATATTAAAAGAACACAGATAAATATCGATTTCTGTGTGTCTCGTGGTATGTTGAATGCAGCATTAGTTCTAATTATATGTTTGTGATATCCAAATACAAAGTCTAAAGTTTCTTGTGAATTAGGAACTCAAATTGTCGATATTTACAAACTAGAATATAAAATAAGAACCTTTTATCTTTCCTATTTACTGTTTTATACCCATCACTCTACTGTTTCTTCTTAGCGTGTATCTACTTCTAAAACCCATGTATTTCCTGGATATAAGCCTTCAGCCTTATCGCTGAGCCACTGGAAAACACTTAATAAGACAAGATAAAAAAAAAGTAATTTACTCTTTTTGTAGGGGTACGAATCGACTCATGTCAAAAGTTTTAACTTAAGGCAGTTTATCGTGACAGCGTTTCTTATTTATTACGTTTCACACGAGCAGCCCTGTCCTTAGTTTGTCTAAATAAATATGCCAAACCAGCAGTCTGTGGATTAAGTACACGAAACATGAACATTCCGGGTATTACCATTTACAGACCAGCCGGTCTTAACTTTACTCAAAGATGGTACAGAATCAGACGATACAAAAATTTACACAAACACACGTTAAGAAAGTACAAAATATTTACTGTATGTCTGGATGACAGCCAACATGTCACAGCCTAAATCTGGCGCCAGTCAAATCACACACTTGTGAGCTTAAAGCAAGGGTTAACTCCTTCGTCTAAGCCATCTGCTTTTTTTTAATATAATTATGTTTTTTTGTATATTTTCTAGAAAGTTTGGGATGAAATGTATTTATATTATGTACATATGTCCAGTGTATTTAATGTCAGAAAAGGTTAGGTTACAATAACGTACATCCTCGCTTTACGTGAACTTGACGTGTGAAGGTCATAAATATGATTTGTATGTTCGTATTTCATCCCCACACACACACACACACCACTCCCTTCTCGTACTGCTGACTTAGATATATATTGTTACGTCTCCGTTTGTTAATTGATTTTTCCGTAACTTCGTTCCGTCGAAACTTTAACGACACAAGTCTCTACTTAATAAAACTGGTTTATTCTTTCCGAATATAACTTTACGATACACTTATTTTCAACAATCGCGCTAAAAACAAACGCTATATCAACGAACGTCAACAATACTTCTGACTGCAGTTAATTACTCACTATCTACACACACATTATTATCCCGTCACGTTGTCACCCTCTTTTATATATCAGACTACCCTATATCTAGTAAATGCTAGAGCATTCGCCAAGGTACAGGATAGTTCTAGAAACGTGGCGTGACACTAGTCATGTGACTTCGCTGACGCAACAATACCTATACATACGTTTGGATAGGCAATACACATGAATACAAAACAAAAAAAACTTAAAACTTATATATATATACATATATAAACGTGTTGACTAATTAACGTACGTGAGCAGAAAAACATTTGATAAACTTAGAAAATATACATGAATATAAAAACAGCAAAGCATAATATACATACAGATAATACATTTGGACAGATAAAGCACGTGAATACAAAAAACCTTATACATGCATAATACACGTGGAAATGTTAACCCTAAAATTACTGATAGGATCTGACACCATACGCTTTTTGAGCACCAAATTACTTGAGGTCTCCAATACTTTGTTGGTTACAGGGTCTCTAATTACACCTGAGTCACACAAGAAAAGTTAAACACAAATACTGTGATTAATCCCACTACTGACTTGTATTTTACACATTCCTTTGGTCAGTTCTTTACAGTGAGCATCGTAACACGAAAAAAACCAACAATAATAGTGAACGGTATAAAACAAGTCAGTAATTTGAGAGTTAAATAAACAGGGGTAATAGATATAGCTTTCAAAATGTGTAGTATACAAGGAGGGATTTACACATTTTGATAAAAAAGGTTAGAAAAACTACCTTTATACTCCAAATAATTTGCGGCTTCATCGGGATTAGTACATACAACTAATCCTCATGAAGCCGCAAAGGCGAAACATTGGTTAAAATGAAAAGTTATTTTATAATTATCTGAAGTATAGAGGTCGTTTTTTCTAACCTTATTATCAAAATAGATATTGCTACAAAAAAAAAACGTAATACATATATAGATAATACACATAAAACGTTAAACACGTATGTATAACACACTTGGAAAGGTAATACTGTATAAATTTTAAGGAAAGGTAATATATAGATAATACACATAAAAACATTAAACACATGTATAACACACTTGGAAAGGCAATACTATATGAATTTTAAACGACGTCGTGTAAAGTTGTTGTTGATATTTCTAAAGTGAGAAAATTTAGAATTAAATTGAGTTAAACACTTGCAATCGCGCTTACAACAGGAAAAAAATTAATAAATGGATTCTGAGTTTTAAATAACTTAAGAAACATGCTGAATTCCAGCCTTGAGTATTTCGTTGAAGCTACGGGTATAAAAATGTCAGATTTCCTTTATTCACTAACAAGTTTCCGGTGGAAAATTCCGTTAGATTAAAACAAAAATAGGAAAAGTGTGATCCCTCTCTCTGTCATATTACGGTTAAATACTTGTACTGTACATCCAAGCATAGTTTGTACATTCGGTATACTATAGCATTATCCCACATTATAGTATATCAAATACGTTGTTTTAAACTCAAAATATTTACAGAATCGTTTATAAACATCAAAAACACTTTTCCATTAAAATAAATACAAATAGTTATAGCCATAATGTTTGATTATATTTTACACCGTTATGGCTATACTTATTTGGATCCATTTCGAAACATTTTCATCTTTAATCTGAATTATTTGGAAGAGGCTCTGATTTCAAGTAGAATGCTGAGTATTAATATTGAGAGATACCGCTTGGAAATTGTTGAAAAATGACATCTTCAGTGATTTTGTTTGTCATTTTAGAATTAAAGGAGAAGAATAATTATTTAGGTAAAAAAAATATTTCAGTACGGTTACGTTTTACAATAATTTGCTCTTATCACTCACGTATATAGAATAAATAACATCACATTTTTAGACAATAATACAAGATGAAATTAGTAAACTACGCGTATTTGGAAATTTACAGAGTATTTTTCTAAAACAAATCATGTGTATTGTTTTAAAAAGATACAGAATTTAAGAAAAACAACACAGACAATTGTACGTTTCAGAAAAATTTCATTTTATTCACGACTATGGTTTCGTCAGTAAAGTCATCATCAGCTACGTCATCGCATCAGTTACAGACTGAAATGGTTTGTATAGAAGTTTATATAATGTTTAACCAAAGAGACAGAAGTAACTTTGACATTCACCTTGAAACAAATGAGGAGGAACTTAAGTTGGTTTGGTTGTTTAAAGCTTCTTCTGGATTTGTTTTTAAGACTTCTATGTATCTCTAAAATGTCCAGACTGTCTACTTTTTACTCTTTTCACAGATATGTAAAATTTTGCATTTTTTTTTTTCTGGATCAAATTGGTGTTTAGTTTCAATAAGGTGGGATGCAAAGGTTGAATCCATTTTTCTTAATTTTCAGCTTCTATAATGTTATTTAATTCTCGTTTCAATAGAACGTCCTGTTTGTCCTACGTATACACTGTTACAGTCTTAACACGTTAATTAGCAAACATCACTGTTGTTGTACTTTTCTATTTTGTTTCTGTTGTTCGACAATATTTTTCCAAGGTTGTTTTTACAGTATAAAGCCGATTTGTGGACTTACTTGTTCAGTTTGATACATATTTTGTGAGAAGGTTTATCAATGTAGCTTATCTTAAACCATTTTTTGTTTTGTTTTTGTTGTCGTTTGGTACAATATGTGGGTATACTGATTTTACAATAGACTCGCACAGAAAGCTCACAATATTTTTAAAAATCTAACTGGTTTTAAACCTAAGTTTAGTATAAAAAAATTCTCTGGAGCTTGTAGAAAAAAATTAGATACCGAATAATGTCAAAATTGTTTCCTTTGATGTTTGTAGTCTGTTCACCAGTAAACCTGTTAACGAATGTAAACAAATTGTTAGTGATTTAATAAAAGTAAACCCTGTTCAAGCTTAGGATCTTAAAACAATAATGACCACTTACCTAGATCAGAACTACTTCAAGTTTAATGACCAAATACATAAACAGAACGACGGGTTAACTATGGGTTCTTCCTCTCCCCCTTTGCTTGCAGAAGTTTTCATGGATAATTTAGAGAAGAAATTGTTTAGTGATGACAACTTTAACTATTGGTACAGATATGTTGATGATGTGATTTGTCTCTGGGCAGAATACAAACGTCAACTCGACAACTTTGTAACTTTTCTAAATTCACAAAACAAATTGATTAAATTTCCTATGGAAACATTAATTTTTGGACTTAAATATTTTCGTAAATAACGCCATACATTCCTTCAAAATCTTCAGAAAACCATATTATAGTGACACCATCATACATTCTTCTTCAAGATGTTACGTCTCTAGTCGTTTGTTAATTTCCCGTATAATTTCTTTCGGATGAAACTTTAGCGACACAAGTCCTTTCTTAAATAAAACTAGTTTATTCTTTCTCAATTCAACTTTGCAATACACTTAATTTCCACGGTCACTTTCACTTAAACACACGCTATAATTCACAACGATTTACACACTTTACTTACGGTTTGACTCGATTATCTTTCTCTATCTCCCTGTCTGCTATTCAATAATCTATATCGTCACTTCTTGCCGGTCTTATATAAACAAAATAGAGGGCGCCTAGCAAATACTGGATTATTCGTGATGTTCACCGATCCTTCTAGAATCTCATGACGTGTTACTAGCGTCACGCGACTTCCGCTGTCGTAACAAAGACATCCAGTATCTCACAAACTTGCTGTGATCCATAGTTTGTTGCACAGGCTTATCGACAACAAAATATAACACATATTGCTGTCAACAATGGTTATACAACAAAGTTAATTGACAACAAACATTGATTTTAAGAATATATCATGACAAAGCACTAACGAAATTATTGTTTGTACCATTCAAGTAAATTATTTATCCCTTCTCACATTAGTTACTATGTGTATTTCATCATCCACTAAACTGGACACTAATGTTGTCAATGAAATAATTAACAACAATAACAGAGTTTTAATAATAAGAGACCTTAATAGCAAACTTCATGTGCAAAACGACAAATATAAATGGAATCATTCTCAACAAATGTATTGAAAACTCTAATACGTCAATAATCAATTATTATCACACCTACTCACACACACACACACCGACGGAATACAAGACACCCTAGATCTAGATATCGTCACCCCAAACCTATTCCCCCACGTCTCCAACGTTCTAGATAACATTGGGGGAGATCATGACTCCATTTTCTTCCAAGTACTTAACTCTATCCGTGCCAATACGATCCAACAATCCTGTATATACGATTATTCTCAAGCTAACTGGGACCTATTTAAAACATACCTTAATTCCTCCTCCCTATCAGTCATCACAGAAACATTCAACAAAACAACAATAGACATTTTAGCACATGATATAACCACATCAATTCAGTCAGCTATAAAAGCGTCAATATAGTGCAAGAACATGTCTCCCCACCTTTACCCTAAATCATGGAAAATCACCCCAAAAATAAAAGCTCTCATAACTGAAAAACGCCGTCTCAGAAGACAGTTTATAGAAGCACGCGACCACCAAATCAAAACACTTATTAATTAATAAAGAAACCAATTCCAATAAGGAAATTATCAAGTAACAACAAGACAACAAGTGAGAAAATTTCAATGTTTTAATCGAAAACATATAACATTTGTAACATTTCTTGACGTTAGAAAAGAATTTCACAGTGTGTAGCATAATGACCTACTATACAAACTATATCACTTAAATATCCCAAAGAATATTATACGTTGAATTGCCAGTTTCCTCAATAACAGGTGCCTGATCTGTGATGTTGAAATGAAAAGAAAGAAACATATATGATTGAAATACTATGGGTTACATAGATTGTAAGGAGACACGTGGGTGCACCATGGTGTTGGGGTTGCAGCTAGAGTAGGGAATTGCATGGTTAATGTGTTTCGTCCGATTGCTGTACGGATAGCACTGTAATGAAGAGCTTGTAGGTTAGAATATAATTTGTTATATTGCATGTTATCATACTCCCGTATTCTATAATAGGTCTGATATATACTTTAAATATAGTATAATTGTGTCAAAACATGTTTGTATACCTGCAACCTTACGTAAATAAGTGAGTCGTTGTTTAACTGATTTAGAAATATTAACAAAGTGGTTAGTCCAAGTTAGGCTGCGGCTAAAGGTGATACCAAGAAATTTAATTGTTTTCGTAAATTTAACGTTAGAGCCTAGAAATTTGAATAAAACATTTGAGAGTTTGGTTTTTTCTCTTCTTGTAGCAGAAAGAGATAGCTTGCGTTTTTATCGGATTTAGGGCAACTCGCTATTTATTACACCATATCGCAACTCGATCTAAAGAAACTTGAACTTTATTTGCAGTAACTAGCAGATCGCGTGACGTGTTCGAGGTGGATACGTCATCAGCATATTAGAGTGTACGCGAGATCAGGGAAGGGGATAGCATTGACAAATAAGATATGTAAAAATGGACTGATTCTTGGGGAACTCCAACTCGAAGTTTGAAAGATTTAGAAATGCTTTGTTAATTCTAACTTTAGCACTTTACCCAGATAAATTTTTCTGCATCCGGGTAGTGAAAGTGAAATTTTCTCGGGGTACTCCCGTTTCCCAACACATCAAAATTATGGGTATTGGATCTTTAGATCTCCACCCGTTGGCTTTGCTTGTTTACACTACTCACTGCTGAGCCGTCTGTGGTTTTCCTTCGGGTTTTGCTTTCTGCCTCTTCTTCACTTTTACATCACCACTAGATTTGATCTCAAGCATTTGCATGTGCCTGCAAAATAATCAAAGTGTGTGTTTTTTTTCACTTCTGTCTACTAAATCCATTTACCTGAAAGGTAAAGAGAAACTTGTTTCTGAACACCCCGGTGCCCAGAGCCACTTATCCTAGGTTCGAGTCCCTAGTTTAACACTAAATTACCCCATGTTCCTAGCTAAGCTAAGCCCAGGACTTGCCTTTCCTTCACCTTTGCCTCCCACTTGCCTCGTCTTTATAACTAGGAACACCCACCTAGTTATAACATTTTACCAAGTTAATACCAAAGTATGCCTAAACTATCATCCCCCATAAAAGCTAAATTCACTAATACCTCGTGCATAGTGAAGGAAGATTGCTTAATCTTCGTGCACCCCTGATGATGAATTGTTTCACTTTTCGATTGTAAAACGCCCAATGTTTAGTTCTTTTTCATCAAAACAACTGTCAAATGGACATTTCAGTCTGTACCTGATGATGCCTTTACTGGCGAAACCATGGTCGTGAATAAATGAAGT
Source organism: Limulus polyphemus (assembly GCF_000517525.1). Lineage (NCBI taxonomy): Eukaryota > Metazoa > Arthropoda > Merostomata > Xiphosura > Limulidae > Limulus > Limulus polyphemus. The sequence continues at coordinate 833 of NW_013669556.1, read as the reverse complement.
TTTTGTGAAACGTACAATTGTCTTTTTTTCTTCTTCAATTCTGTAATTATGGAGTTTTACCGAGTACCGACGGTTTCAAGTATAAATTACATACAGACTAAACTTCGGAAATTAACTGAATCTGTAGTGAGTAAGATTAAGATATTCAGATATCATTAGTAGGTAACTTCTTTTTGCTGTACCACAACAATTTATTGGAATAACATCACATTTTCTTTGGAGTACAACACGTTTTAGCAAAACATATTATTTTAGTTAGCTGTTGAGTTAGCACTACAATCTATACACAAAGTTTGTTAAGTGTCACGACCACCCTTTCCACGAGCTCTCAACCTATTTCTTATATAATCACCACAATCAATAACTCAATCTTTTAGGAAATCACTCGAAATGTAGGGCTTAACCACTTTGTTTCATCAAACCTAACATCAATTTACACCACATATATAGCCTTTCAGTACAACATGTAACACCTTCTTTGGTTTACATGCACTTTCATCGTCGTTGCTGCATCGGCGTTTGGTCGTTGTGCGTGAGCTAGGAGGGTCGGATTCGCTCGGACTTCTTTCCCCGTTCTTTACTATTGCTTATGAACTTTAAAATTCTATGTGGCTATTTACGAAATCGATGAACACTGGTGTAAAACACTGCACTGGAACACTGATTTTACTTCCCTCTTGAGGGCCATGTCCATGAATAGACTATCTATAGCAGTTAGTGCTATTTTACTTCTTCTCTTAATTTGATAGTACACAGGGTGGTCACAAGTAAATAGACACCACCTTTTCAGTAAAAATTAAAATTTTCAGTCATATTCACATGAATTGATATAT
>NW_013669555.1:92756-112431 GCF_000517525.1 Limulus polyphemus | reverse complement strand
ATCACTACCCAACATGTAAAAAAAAGTGGTATGATCACTACCCAACATGTAAACATACCACTTTTATCACTACCCAACATGTAAAACATACCACTTTTACCACTACTTGAGTTTCTCAGTATCAAGTAGGGTCCTTCTCTTGATAGTAAAAGAAATACGTAATATTTAAAATTATAACTGAAACTCAAATTATCTACAAATCTTCCTACTACTCCAGTTTTTGAAAGAAGTCCTGATTATGAATATGAACCACGGGGACCTAAAAACAGGGGGCATTTCTGTTAACAGATTATGCCGACGGGTGCTTATCAAATTACCGGTTTCTTTCTTTAGCTATTAACGTTCTGCCAGTAAAACCCCTTTTGGACGTTTTCCCCCATCTTGTGTTTCAAGTGAACTTGATGACCTAATCCAAGAAACAAGACTTAGCTCTACAATAAAAACTGTTTCTCACGAACATATAGGAAACTTTTAAATTTCCAGGACACGCATTTTTAGCGACCAATACTCGGAAAGTTTCAGCTCTCTTCTGATGTTTCTGTTGGTGGTAAACGTACCGATTAACTGCTTGTTGAAAGTAATGATTTTTTACCATACTTTGTTATGAACTAAAACTGGTAGTAATGTTTCAGGTTATTTATTTAATGACAGTTTGCGTTTTTATTCTATCATTATAACGTGTCGAGACCGTATCTAAGCAAGACTTGTTCCTGAAAATACCTAGTTATTATATCTAAGCAAGACTTATTCCTGAAAATACCTAGTTATTATATCTAAGCAAGACTTATTCCTGAAAATACCTAGTTATTATATCTAAGCAAGACTTATTCCTGAAAATACCTAGTTATTATATCTAAGCAAGACTTATTCCTGAAAATACCTAGTTATTATATTCATCACATTCATGAACATTCGATATTATTTGGATTTCCATCTTGTGTTGATACTCTTGGCAATGAATTTGTTGATAAAGTTGGAAAATCAGTATTATAAAGATTATAAATGATACTTCATTAGACAATTAAGCCAAATTCGTCATTATATTTTGTAATGAAGGTTTGATTAGACAGATGGGATGAGAAATCAAACATATCCAGTTCACGAATCAGTTAATAAAACACACCCGATTTATCATAAATAAAAGGCTCTTTTATTCACGTTATGTTTAGTTCATAAAAGGTTGTTTTATCCAGGTTTAGTCCACTGTTTAAATAGCTTATCGGATACAATGATCGTTCTCCTTCCTGAAGATATATTTAACCTTTTTTATTGTTGGTTCCAATATGATAAAGAAACATAAACTCTATTAAATGTTTTTAAAGAGTTTCGTGTAAGTTATTAGCTGTCAGTTGTGTACACATAACTAAAAATATGTTCAGTTTATAGTTTTATTAAAACTACATAATTCACTGTTTCTAGAGATGTCTTAAAGTTGGAAAAATCTTACTTTATAAATAATTTGTAAACGGAAGAAATAGGCTTAGTTGCTGTGCCTTTTATCAATTGTTATGTACACCTATCGGAATACCAGCGTATCTGACACAAACTGTTGTCGTATGTACGGAGATTAGTAAAGAGTAGGTTGAAAATTGTAATTTTATCTCTTACATTCCCAATTCACGCTAATAAATTTCGACATAATGTACATTTGTAGAGATTTTCTACACAGTATACCTTCTCAAGTTTCTGTTCCTATCGTCTTTGTATCTTCTAAGTTTAACGAGCGTGTTTATTCGCTATCCCTTGAAATTATTATTTCAAATATAAAACATTATCAGATACTTTAACAAATTGTCAGTTTCTGTTATTGCTCGTTTTTATCTATCGTCTTAAGGTGGATTAGAAAACGCCCACGAACATTTTGATAAAATATATCTAAAATTCCGAACAAAGGTTTGAATCACAAAAGAGAATGATATTGAAAGGTATTACTGTGTCTTACAGAGTAAGTGGAATCGTTTATGTATTATAGTTCGGTAGATAGGCACTACTGATGTATTGTTTTCAGGAATAAGGTATTACTGTGTCTTACAGAGTAAGTGGAATCGTTTATGTATTATAGTTCGGTAGATAGGCACTACTGATGTATTGTTTTCAGGAATACAAGTATACAACAAAATATTTTAACAAAGTTCACAAGAATAATTAGAGTTTTAGTCACGGAGAATGCTAACTGAATATGTCCTTCTTAGGCCTAAATCATTAAAGTGTTTCTTTTATTCTAAAACAATCGAATAGGCTAATGGCGTTAGCTTGAGATAAAAAGAAAGCTACCGAATGAATGACTGTTCTTGTTTATTGTTCAGTTCCAAATGTTGATTGTGAACATAGATAACACATTAAATCAAAATTTAACAAGACCATGACGTGTTTTCGAAACAAGTTACATTTAAACCAGTTTATTGGTAGAAATATTACATTCTTTGTAACTTTACAACCTTCTTCTTCCAACACATGAAGTCTACAGCTTCACAGCCGTTTCCTTCCTGTACGTGTAGTGTACAGCTCCACAGCCGTTTCCTTCCTGTACGTGTAGTGTACAGCTCCACAGCCGTTTCCTTCCTGTACGTGTAGTGTACAGCTCCACAGCCGTTTCCTTCCTGTACGTGTAGTGTACAGCTCCACAGCCATATCCTTCCGGTCCGTGTACTGTACAGTTAGACAGCCATATCCTTCCGGGCCGTGTACTGTACAGCTCCACAGCCATATCCTTCCTGTACCTTTAGTATACGGGTTCACAGCCATATCCTTCGTGTACGTGTAGTATACAACTTCACAGCCGTATCCTACCTGTACACAAAGTCTGCAGCTTCACAACCATATTGTACCCTTTAAGTTCAACGTTCGGGGTAGGCCTACAGCAGAAGCAAAAGACAAAGCTTCTCATTTCTTGGTTTATCCGATAGATGTCTATTGTTATTCTCATAATTCATGATGTTAGAAAAACACGTAAGTTCAAGAAGTCTTAATAGAAATTAATAAAAACCGTATAACCCAGCACTTTCGAAATGTGGTCCTTTCTTCTTCAGGGACAAACTGTATTTATTCTTATAATATTACTCTCCAAATTAACCAAACCAGAATTCTTTCAGTGACTTTATCCAAAAAGACTGCCCGAAGTTACACTTTGTAATCAATTACTCCGTGTGATGATATAAAAGACTGTTTAGTTTAGATATTATTGATTAATTTATTTTTGTGAATGAATATTTTATTATTGTTTAGTTTTTCTTATAATAAGAGTTAAAAGCAGATGATTGTAGGAAGTTTTGTTCATAATTCATTAATGTTGAGACTATTGTACATCGCGTGCAATAAATACATTGACATCGAGAATATAGAGATTTCTAGTAGGTGGGCAGACGTTTAATGGATAAAGATATAAATAGTGTGAGACGAGCTGAAACAGCAGACAAAAAATAGCAGAAGAAAGTAAAGTTACGGGCAAGGAAAAGTTCGGCATGAAGTTAACTACCCTTGAAGTGATAGATCTAACTATTAACATAGGCCTAACATTTAATATGTTAGAGTAAAACTAACAGTAGAAAAGGAGATAAGAAAAATAATTTATTCCGTCAAAGCGTGATTCTAAAATAATTGAATCAATCTGAGTGTACTTTGACAAAAGGAACAGAGAATTTTCAAAAGATAGAAGACCAAACGATTACGGTAACTTGTGGCATAATTGTAAGTGAATCACACACAGAATACTAGTGCGGTATTAATAGAGAAAATAGTTCGGTTTGTCAACTGAAATTCTGAAGTAATTTAATAGGCCTAAGTGAATATTTCACAAGAAGAAGATAACTACATATATAGTGTTTATAATATGCCTATAATATATATAGCGTTGAAGACTTTGTTGTACATACGTTTAACTTGTTCTGAATATATATATAATATTTAGAAAACAAGTGAAGTGCGTGCTGTTCATTTATCGTTGAATTTATCACTAACAAGTCACAGACACCGACTGTAGAAGAATCCTAATCCTAACAACAACACCGTATATATATTTATACTACTAAATAATATAACTAAAAGTCTTTTTATTTTGACAATTGGCGAAATAATTACATTATAAATTCTGACACTCTGTATTAAAATATTTCGTCTGTTGTTACGTTCTGCAGATACTTTACTGCTTATAAAAAAATAACATACTATGTTTATATGTTTGAAAATCCATGGAAAGTAAAGTGAAATGAAGAAAACAGTAAAACAAACTGTTACGACAGCGGAAGTCACGTGACTCTGGTAACACGTAATGAGTTCTAGAAAGATCGGAGAACATCACGAATAATCGAGTATTTGCTAGGCACCCTCTATTCTTGTATATAAGTGCGCCAGACAATTAATCGGAACTGAATTGCAGACAGGCAGCTATAGAGACAGACAACTGAGGCAAGCGCGGTAGTGACGTAAGTAAAGCGCGTGAATCGTTCGTTGTGAATTATAGCGTGTGTTTAATTTAAAGTGGCTGTGGAAATTAAGTGTATTGTAAAGTTGAATTGAAAAAGAATAAACTAGTTTTATTTAAGAAAAGACTTGTATCACTGAAGTTTCACCGGAAATAAATTATGCGGAAAATTAACAAACGAACACAGAGACGTAACAAAACAAACAAAACTTATTTTGGATTACATGCGTTTTTGTTTTTCTTGTTCGGGTGCTGAGTTTACTGAATTATCATTGTACTGTTTACTGCATGCTAGTTACACAACATTTCGGGTACTAAGTTCCCTCAGTTCTCTATTTATTACCATTTTATCTTTTATATCTGATTGAGTATACAATGTTTCGGAGACAAAGTTTTCTGCGTTTTCGTTTTGTCGTTTACCATGCGTTTTGGGTGCTGAGTTTACTGCCTTTTTGGGTGCTATTTCGAAAACGTTTCTGTGATAAATGAAATTATATGCGGAATTTATTCTGTCAAACTGGAGGACTACGTTAATATCGTTAATTGGGTTTAGTTGGCAATGACCAAGTATACGGTAAGATATATTTACGAACTGTCAAATATTTATATTACAGATACCAAAACGTAAGAGCAACAATATGATTTTTGCAGCAAGGAATCGTTTAAATTTTACGATACGTGATATCGAGGGATACGTGAAATGATTGCTTCATATGTATCCCTTAACAACGCGTCAAATCTTCTAAAGAAGGAACCGTTCGTGACCATTAACGTGATCTTTTGTCTTCAGGAAGATTTCCTAGTGGGTGTGATTTGCTTCTATCTTTAGACCAGCATAATGGTGTGAGAAACTGAGAAGATATTATGTATTGATTTTTTTTTTCTTGTAGTGCAAACGTTGTATGTATTTAATCATAATATAGTGTTCTATTATTCAGCAATTTATACAGTGGCCGCCACGAACGCTGCGCTTTTGTCCATTGCCTCATTTCATGGATGCTAAATGGTCAGGTACTGACATCATTTTTATCAGCCAATCAAAGAGCAAATACCATTTAAGTCAGTCTTCTAATGTAATAGTCTTCGACACAAACAATGACTTTTGAAACCATATAGAACTATAAACAACAACAACAACATATAGTTACATTAGGTTTATTTCTTTTATCAGAAAAATCATTATTCTCAGAGTGGCGAGGAAACAATAAAACCATCGCTTCTTTACTTCTTTGTCTAAAATTAAGATAAATGGTAAATTTCGCTATTTATAGTTTTACTGGTGCTAAAAGACTCGTTTACTCGTGATTAAGCACAAAGCTACACAATGGGCTATCTGTGCTCTGTCCACCACCGGCATCGAAACGCGGATTCTAGCGTTGTAAGCCCGCAGACATACCGCTGTGACACTGGGGGCTCGTTAACTATGAATAAAATAATTATTCAAGTTAGCGGTTCGATTCCCCGTGGTGGAGACAACGAAGAAAACCTGTTTTATAACTTCGCGCAAAAAACAAACATTTTATATTCTTTAACAATAATGTTTTTTCTTTTCTTTTCCAGTTTGAATTAAATTTTATACCATCTTTTCTTCATGTTAAGTGTTGATGGGGTTTTTTTTCATAGATTGTTTACGCAGAGTATACATGACGAAATTTGATTGAATGAACGGCAAATGCCTGTTGCAGAAACACAAGAATAGAGGACGACGATTCGAAAGACCACAGCTCTCTTAACTTTAAATAGTTTGATAGAATGGATGTTTCTATTACAAAATGTGACAGATGGATTTATCTTCTTTCGCCTCTGGGTTGATTTTTCCACTTGTAATCCAATGGGTTCTTTATTTCTACTCTGTCAACTTTTTAGAGAATTAAAGGCGTGTGTGTATATGTGTAACTAAAAGTAACAACCCTAACGCCCAGAGCATGAATTTTGTTGCAGTAAAAGAACCGTCTGATACGCAGTCCTACAGGCTATGTATTACAGAGTCGGTGGAACCCTCTGATACGTAGTCTTACAGGCTATGTATTATAGAGTCGGTGAAACCCTCTGATACGTAGTCTTACAGGCTATGTATTATAGAGTCGGTGGAACCCTCTGATACGCAGTCCTACAGGCTATGTATTATACAGTTGGTGGAACCCTCTGATACGTAGTCCTACAGGCTATGTATTATAGAGTCGGTGGAACCCTCTGATACGTAGTCCTACAGGCTATGTATTATACAGTCGGTGGAACCCTCTGATACGTAGTCCTACAGGCTATGTATTATAGAGTTGGTGGACTCTATATGTATGGATGGCTAAGGTACATAATACAAATATGTACTAAAACATCAACAGTAACAGAGAGTTTTAATCTAAAATATGATTACCACTCACTTTCACTCGTTTCTCTACCCAACAAAACCGTCGCTAGGATACCAAACCAGAAAGTGATCAACCCACCACATTGTTCATTTTTATTCTTCTCTCAGTCGGGATAACTGTACAACTACTTTATCACTAACGACAGTTTAAACCTAAAACCACTATATGTGTTTCTGGGCAGTGCACGATGTTATCGCTTAGTCTTAATAACTAGTGTAACAGTCTAAAATAAAAGCGCCGCTACAATCAGGGTTTAACAATAAAAAAAAAGTATATTCAACAATAACACTTAGAAATAAATTCAGCACTTACCAAAATACAGTTAATAAACTCGTGCCTGCCCAGGACTTTACAATAAAGTTAATTAACAATATATCATAAATATCAATATTAATTCGAATAATGGGATCAGTAAAAAGTACCAGAAAGAAAAATAACCTAATTCTAAAAAAAAAAAAATACAGCAACACAAAAATACATTTCAATATCAATAAGAATATCGAGTGATAAACAGTAATAATTCACTAACTGACTAACTCTCTCTCTCTCTATATATATATATATATGTGTGTGTGTTATCATTACCTTTTGAAGTTAGCTTCTTTACAAAACTCTGGTGTTTTTTTAAAAAAGTTAGGTACAGGGTGAAATAAGAGTTACCAGCCAATAATATATAAACATTAGATGACTGTGACATGTAGAATCTATATAAATATAATAGTACTGTCTGTTATCTGCCCATCTAACCAATTCACAGGGTGTGGATGGATCTTCACCAAACTTCGTATGGAGGTTCGTTAGGTCCATGCGGGGCTACATACAATGTTTTTTCAGTTTTCCGTTTCGCGGTTTTTATTGGCTTTTTTTTACCTTACCTACTACTACTTTGCCACCTTAAGATGGATCTTCACCAAATTTGGTATGAAGGTTCATCAAAGTTATGTGGAGTATATACAAATTTTCAGATTTGCATTTTCAGGTCTTTATGGGACCACTACTCCCCCCTGGTGGATCTTAACCAAATTTAGCATGGGTCCATGTGGAGAAATATGCAAACTTGCGGTTTCTGTTGTCTGTTTTCTGGTACTCTAGCTAGTACTCATTGCTTTGTACACTATACAATCGGTGTCTTTAGGGAGCCAACCTGTGTATTATGTATGAAATGAAGGACTAAAAAGAAAATAAATATACATAATGTTAAATGTTATCATACACGTTCATAGAATACACTAACTTTCAAGCAGCGGAAAAAGATCACAAAACAAGCAATAAAAACATTTTGTAAATATAAAATGATGTAGGGATGGCAGTGTTAAAAAGAATGTAAACAATAATATAGGGATGATACAGATATACAAAGATCATCCACACATGACTTTCAATATTAAAATTTTATGTTAAATTGTAAAATGTATATCTGACTTTAATGTTATTGCAGGTGTAAGTTATATATTCCTGACTGTTGATATGAAGTTTGTTTATCATAATTTTATTGTCATGTCAGGATAGGCATCAATGTAGTGTAACTAAGAGCCTAGGACTTACGGCAAAACATGTCTTGATTATTATAGACTCTTGCTATGAGGTTGGTCGAATTTACCGACCTCGTAATCATCTTGTACTCGTGTATTTTACAGTGTAACATTAAATTTTAATATTGAAAGTCATATAGGGATGATGTATGTATAATTGTATCATCTCTGTATTCTTGTTTGTATTATATTTGGCACTACCATCCCTACAAAAGGTTTCAATTACTTATTAATTAACAATATAACACAGTGCTCTTACCATTCAAGTAACATCAAGGAATGTATGAACAAGCTACGATGTAACATCAAAGAACGTATGAACACAGTACGATGTAACATCAAGGAATGTATGAACACACTGCGATGTAACATCAAGGAATGTATGAACACACTATGATGTAACATCAAGGAATGTATGAACAAGCTACGATGTAACATAAAGGAATGTATGAACACACTACGATGTAACATCAAGGAATGTATGAACACGCTGCGATGTAACATCAAGGAATGTATGAACACACTGCGATGTAACATCAAGGAATGTATGAACAAGCTACGATGTAACATAAAGGAATGTATGAACACACTACGATGTAACATCAAGGAATGTATGAACAAGCTACGATGTAACATAAAGGAATGTATGAACACACTACGATGTAACATCAAGGAATGTATGAACACCCTACGATGTAACATCAAGGAATGTTTGTGGTGATGTAAACAATAAAAGTCGTTAATAGAGGTGTGTCGTGAATGAATAAATAAATGTGCATGGTTTTGCTGTATAGTCCTTAACTCATCACTAAGAAACTAAAACACATTAGATGATTGGATAACGTAAGATTCCGTCCCAATTAATTATCTGTTATTATTCAGCAGACTAACTGGTTGTTTATTTATTTACGAATTTGTTTCGTCACCAAAATGTGAATGTCAGTGAAGAATAGGTCATTTAAAAATCTAATCTATTCGTTAATTCGCTAATATGAATGCAGTAGACTAGTTTCGCCGAATTCAAGGCTCATCGAGGGTAAATATATAACCAATTACTCCGCTGAATAATAATGATGAAAAATTTATTGTGACGACATGTTTGTGCTATTTAAAAACGTAAAATATATATATAATGTTGTTTTTTTGTTATGAGTGAAAAAGAACAACAAAAAACATCAAACCACACAAACAGCTTATATCCCACTACTACAAAACAACATCAAACATATACCATAAGTTGAAACTTAAAGCAGTAAGTACTTAAGAATGTACTTCCTTGAAGTAATGGCAACAACTCATTGGAGACTGATGCACGTTATTCTATAAGTAGCCATTACTACCGTAAAGAACAAATTAATAATTGTACGGATATGAGGCAAGAATGCTATCGATCTGTATGGTCAGTAAGAGACTGGTTACTGGTCAGATAATTTAATTACGCAACTGTAGTTTCTCCGAAGATTGATTGTGTGAACTAAATAGGATACAGCTGCTACAAAGTGTTTTCATAGAACGATTACTTTAGTGTAGGATAACTTTTCAAACGGTGAAGTTTTATTGATTGTGTGAACTAAACAGGATACAGCTGCTACAAAGTGTTTTCATAGAACGATTACTTTAGTGTAGGATAACGTATCAAACGGTGAAGTTTTATTGATTGTGTGAACTAAACAGGATACAGTTGCTACAAAGTGTTTTCATAGAACGATTACTTTAGTGTAGGATAACGTATTAAACGGCGACGTTTTATTTGATCTTCCCAGTCTGGACAGAAGTATTAAAAATACGCTTCAACTCATAGAGATTATGGCAAACCTAGAACGGTGACTGAGTTCCAACGGAACCTTAATCCAGCTGAACGTAGATTCTCTGAATATCGAGCTTTGTTCTTATTTATCGAATACAAGTACTGTTTTTGCTTTCAAGGCAGCCATAAGTACTAACAGTCTTACCTAATCTCATTATCAGTGGTCATGCAGAGTTGTCCCGAACGTCTCAAAAGTTGGTACAAAGTCAGTGTTGTGAAATATTCTTGCAGTATGGAAGAGAGCAAATATCAATTTAAATGGATAGAAAATAAAACGTTTGTCTTCGGGAGTTAATATCATTTTGTCAAGGCTTTTACTGCTCAGAAAACACAAGATGTCAGGCTGTTGCCCAGAAAACACAAGATATCAGGCTGTTGCCCAGAAAACCCAAGATGCTAGGCTGTTGCTCAGTAAACACAAGATATCAGGCTGTTGCCCAGAAAACACAAAATACCAGTCCGTTACCCAGAAAACACAAGATGCCTGGCTGTTGCCCAGAAAACACAGATGTCTGGCTGTTGCCCAGAAAACACAAGATATCAGGCTGTTGCCCAGAAAACACAAAATACCAGTCTTTATAATAAAAACATATCCCTGGTGTTCACGGTTGGCTACAGAACACACGTTGCTTATTTTTTCTGAAGTTTTTGTTTTATAGGTTTTCAGGTTATTTATAAAATACACTATATATCTGTCTAAATAAGGTTTTTTTGTGTGTGTTCTGGTTGTTCACAGTCTACACAATTTCATCTATCTCACATTTCATCTAATCAGACACAAGAAATCTAGTCGTTGTTTCATCCAATCAGTCTCCATGAAGCCAATTTGTTTTCATCCAACCAGACTCCTCGAAGCTAATTCATGCTTTAGGCAATCAGTGTTTCATCCAACCTCCATAAAACCAACTAGTGTTTCATCCAACCAAACTCAATAAAACTAATCAGTGTTTCATCCAACCTCCATAAAACCAACTAGTGTTTCATCCAATCAGACTCCATAAAACCAACTAGTGTTTCATCCAACCAAACTCCATAAAACTAATCAGTGTTTCATCCAACCTCCATAAAACCAACTAGTGTTTCATCCAACCAAACTCCATAAAACCAACTAGTGTTTCATCCAACCTCCATAAAACCAACTAGTGTTTCATCCAATCAGACTCCATAAAACCAACTAGTGTTAATTACCACAGCTCGTTATGGGAATGATTTCTTCTTCGTTGTTTTTGAAGTCGAAAAATAATTTGGAGAACTTGAGAGGTTAGTTCTTTAAATTAGTTTACATAAGTTAATATGACTAGTTGTTTATACACAAGTTAATGTGACTAGTTGTTTATACATAAGTTAATATGACTAGTTGTTTATACATAAGTTAATATGACTAGTTGTTTATACATAAGTTAATATGACTAGTTGTTCATACATAAATTAATTTGACTAGTTGTTTATACATAAATTTAGTCATATTAACTTATGTATAAACAACTAGTCAAATTAACTTATGTATAAACAACTAGTCATATTAACTTATGTATAAACAACTAGTCAAATTGTTGTTTATACATAAGTTAATATGACTAGTTGTTTATACATAAGTTAATATGACTAGTTGTTTATACATAAGTTAATTTGACTAGTTGTTTATACATAAATTAATTTGACTAGTTGTTTATACATAAATTAATTTGACTAGTTGTTTATACTTGTAAAAAAAACGGAAAATAGAGAAAATTATCTATTTTGTTTTAAAAAAAGCAAAAGCGCACCAATTAACATTTTTGTGTTTATCTGTTTACCTGTATTGTCTGTCAGTCAGTCAGTAGACACTAAAATAACGTTAGATAAGGGAAGCTTAACGTTGCAATTTGTATTGTCGTGATGTTAGTAAAACGTGCGCATGCCATGAATCACGAGAAGAATTATTCACTCTGTAGTCTACAACACAGCATGACATATGAACTTCAAGAGCAAGAAATAAAGATATTTATTACTTTTAATTTTGGTTTCATTTATTCTTGAAGCAGAACATTTTTGTGGACCCTGCGGAAGTATATAAACCACACACTGAAACAGTAACACCAGTCTACAATACTTTAATACAATTACTCGTAGCTTTGGTCACGTGCTGTTCGACTAAGTGCATGAAGACGGAAGGAATTTAAGAAACCGTTACACACCCTTTTATATACTAATACAAATTATTATTCCCAGGTTCATTGTAAGACAAGACCATGTGTCATAAGGCAGTCGTCTTCTTTTTATTCATCTCATAGTTGCTAAATTTAATTATCTTCTTACAGAGAGAAAATATTTTGTTGGCTACAAAGAATTCAGGAACGTTTTAGAAATTAAATTTCACAGACGTTTTCCTTATAAGCTTCTTTGTTAAGATTACAGTGTTCTTCCTCTGTTAATATGTGTATGTACGATTTACAAATATTTTAAATACCTAGGGAATGAAGAAAAGTTTTCATATAAAACTACTAAAAGGACAACAAAAGTTTGTCTTGTTAATTTTGTGTCTCAGGAAACGACTTAAAGTTATCTACTTTTGATATGAAACTTTACTCTTACTTCACAACCAGTTAAGGGAACTTTACTCTTACTCCACAACCAGTTAACGAAACTTTACTCTTACTTCACAACCAGTTAACGGAACTTTACTCTTACTCCACAACCAATTAACGGAACTTTACTCTTACTCCACAACCAATTAACGGAACTTTACTCTTACTTCACAACCAGTTAACGGAACTTTACTCTTACTTCACAACCAATTAACGGAACTTTATTTTACTTCACAACCAGTTAACGGTTTTTTTCTTGAGTTTAATATTCCTAGAAATTATCCACATTTTTAATTTTAAAGGAACAACTTAATTACATACATATCTAACTTTTAATAGACCTAAAGTTAACGGCCATACTGTGTAAACTTGTCACATATATTGAAATCAATTTTACTCGGTGGCCAGGTCTGACCAGGTGGTTAGGGCGCTCGACTAGCAATCTGCCGGTCGCGGGTTTGAATCCCGGCACACTTAACGTGCTCGCCCTTTCAGCTTTGTGGGCGTTATAATGTGGCGATCAATCTCACTATTCCTTGGTAAAAGATAGCCCAAGAGTTGGCATTGAGTGGTGAGGACTAGCTGCCTTCCCTCTAGTCTTACAGTACTAAATTAGGGATGACTAGCGCAGAAAGCCTTCGTACAGCTTTGCACGAAATGTATAAGAAACTAGTTTACTCGGCAGCCTGATATTCAATACGAACATGACATAAAACACAGTGACGTAATACAAACAAGAGACTGGAAAAAATCTTACCGAAGGTGATTTTAAATTGTTATTTAACTACATATTAGTAGCAGACCAGGTTTTAGGTTCTTTCGACAGTTAACTATTGTTGTCTGATACACTTTAGGGTCTACATTAAATAAACCACCAGATTATTGGTTGTTTCCGCATCAAAATCAATTATAATTAGGTCTGTTGATTCATGTACACAAGAATCTCTCCTGTCTATTAGTCCTATGTTTGCAAAACTACAGTAATAGTAAAGATATAGAAACTTTTATTAAGATCGCGACACACCAGAACTGAACCGAAAGGCGAATTCCTACTTTCAAACCACGTACTATTAGTAAACCAATAGGATCTAAGATAGAGTTACGGTTTGGAACATAGCGAGATTTGGTAGGAAACCGACACCGAAATTAATTGTTTGTTGTTAAACAACTTGGTACATTAGAATAAGTTTCTGTCGTGACGACTTGCATTAAATGACGGGAAACTCAGGTCATTAAAATAAGTTACTGTCGTTACGACTTGGATTAAATGACGGGAAACTTAGGTCATTAAAATAAGTTTCTGTCGTTACGACATAGATTAAGTGACGGGAAACTTAGGTCATTAAAATAAGTTTCTGTCGTGACGAAATAAATTAAGTGACGGGAAACCAGGGTCATTAAAATAAGTTTCTGGTACTGACATATATAATGTGTTTGTTCCATAATAACAGACGACAACAATTGTACTTCTTTATAATAACAGACGACAACAATTGTACTTCTTTATAATAACAGACGACAACAATTGTACTTCTTTATAATAACAGACGACAACAATTGTAGTTCTTTATAATAACAGACGACAACAAATGTAGTTCTTTATAATAACAGACGACAACAAATGTAGTTTTTTATAATAACAGAAAACAACAATTGTAGTTCTTTATACAATGTATTGAATTAGAACAGAATCTAACCATAAAAATAATCCTTAGTAATTTGACATTAGTGGAGATATTTCTTTATTCATTCTAATGTACGTTTTATTTTGAATAATTGAGAATTTTACAGACGTTTAGCTTCAAATATCAATAAATTAATAATCCACGTATAAACACAAAAAGTTATATTTAAGAAACAAAAATATAATTGTAAAGAAATCTGTAATTTGTACTTTTGAGATTTTATTTTACGCTCCCTGTAGCTCAATTGTTAGATACTCGCGGTAGGCAGAGCAAAGATTGTCGTCTACTGTGTAGCTTTTAAATTTATTAATTTTATTTGACGTCTCTTGCCTCAGTCTGAAAGTTGCTTTGGATTGTAGTGCCATCTGATGGTCATAAAATAAACTATTCAAATAAATTAAATATTGTAAAGGAGATTTATTATTTTAATATGTGTTTTGTTTGCTTGTTTTGTTTTTACTCTTTTCTTCACATCTCTTTTTTTATGGTTTAAAGTTTGATTTAGATGGAAAAAAGAACATTTTTGGAAAGCCCTCGATTTTTTAATTGTTTTATGGACTTTTTCTTCCAGCTTCCTCCCCTGGTGGCTTAATGGTAAGCTTCAACATTTGCTTTCCTCGTTTATCTAACGTTCGTAACTATCTAACTTTTTCCCAACCTTCGCAACAACTGAATCTTTTCTGATTCAGCGAATTTCCAACCACACGTTGAATATTTTAGAATTAACAACTAGCTTTGAGCATTCTTATTACATCCCCCCCACCCCCCGGGGCTCAGTGGTAAGTTTTAAGGCATATAATAATGTTGAAAAGCGAGTTTTGATAAGCGTATAGGCACAATACAGATAGCCCATTGTGTAGCTTTGTGCTTAACCACAAACAATATTCTTGTTACATCCAGGAGTAGCAGTTTCATAAGTTAAATATACTAGCACATTGGATTAACTAAGCTACTTTTCATCTGTCACGTAGATTGTCCAACTGTCCCTTGGATTAACTAAGCTACTTTTCATCTGTCACGTAGATTGTCCAACTGTCCCTTGGATTAACTAAGCTACTTTTCATCTGTCACGTAGATTGTCCAACTGTCCCTTGAATTAACTAAGCTTCTTTTCATCTGTCACGTAGATTGCCCAACTGTCCCTTGAATTAACTAAGCTACTTTTCATCTGTCACGTAGATTGTCCAACTGTCCCTTGAATTAACTAAGCTTCTTTTCATCTGACACGCAGATTGTCCAACTGTCACTTGAATTAACTAAGCCTATTTTCATCTGTCACGTAGATTGCCCAACTGTCCATTGAATTAACTAAGCTTCTTTTCATCTGTCACGTAGACTGTACACCTGTCTATTTGGTTAACTAAGCACCTTTTTATATGTCACGTAGTTTACCTACCTGTTCCTTGGATTAACTAAGTTTCTTTTCATATGTCACGTAGATTGCCTACCTGTCTTTTGTAGGTCTCGAGCGTCCCCTGATACTTTAGAGAAAGAGGTAAACAGATTAATTTACTCAATTAAGTCAGTCAATGTTAGATGAACCTTTCCTAGTCCTAAGTTTCTTCTATCGTCTTTTTCATAAAATATCCATTATCAATATTTTATCACTATACACCTACTAACGAGGAATGTTCGACTGATTGCTCCTACTCACTTCAATATTTTTTACAGAGTGTGTTCCTACTCACTCCAAGTCGTTTTACATAGGATGCTCCTACACACAAGCGATCCACTGAAAGGGATTGTATATCGAAGGCATCTAATTATAAAGGAGGATTTAATACAAATAACTTATCTAAGGATCACCCACACACGAACAGTTCTCTAAAGGAATTTTGACATCAGCTCACAGAGGTCTTACCACAAGTATTTTTACACAAAATACAACTACCTATGGAGGTCTTACCACAAGTATTTTTACACAAAATACACATACTGAAAATTTACCAATTGTATATAAATTGAAATATAAAATGCTATTGCCATCTAGTGGTCATGAATGGGACTATTCCGAGAAATATAAGTACTAGGAAATATAGTGGAAATAAGCGCACAGGTCTGTCTGGATTACAAACATGTATATTATAGCTTGCAAGCAGGCCCGTAGAGATTAAGTGGACATATTCAACAGATTCTCAACAAGACTGTAGAGATTATAAATGTGTACATTACATATTCTTAACAGGTCTCTAGAAAGTTTACAGATCCTCAATAATCTATAGGGATTATGTCGGTGTATATTAAACATTCTCAACAGGTCTATACAATCTCAAAAGTTTCTTCCCTTTACACCAATATTCTACGTTGTCTCCTTCTGAAAAAGCAGAACTCTAAAAAATGTCCTTGTTCACACTAAAATGAATTACATCCCACCAAAAAAATGGTTGTCATCCATGTAATAAAGCCCGTTGTCAAACCTGTAAATTCATAAAAAACTACTGACTTATTTTCTGACAAGCACAACAAAAGAAACTTTAAAATATTCGAAGAAATCACTTACATAACACAAAACACCATTTAACCTTATACAGTGTAAAAAAATTAATCTCCCTGTAGCTCAACACTTTAACCAACCCAGTCATTCCATTAACGATGTTACTCTCATCGGTATTGAAACAGGATTCAAAACTAAAGCGGATAGAAAAATAAAAGAAACTAATCTAAACATTGTTCAACCTTTCGGAATTAAACTAAATCCTGGAATCAGTGATCTGCGATTATTGGTTTTCATCAGAAAAATAATTTGTATTCTTTGCTTATTTTTTTTCACGTAATGTGAACGTTGAATTTCCTAAAACTTACTATTTATTTAAGATAATTTTCCATACATGTTTTTAAAAATTGATTAGCATAACATATCACTTTTCATTTAGTTTCCAGGTCTCACCTTTATTTTACATAAACATTTAAGTATAGTTTTAAATATACATGTATTTATCCATTTCTTAAGTAAAATATCCCTAACACCTTTTCACATACACTTTCACCATCGGCTACACTGTACCGGAAACGAGATGCTTACAACAGTACATAGAGAAATAGACTAAACATTTCCTGGAAAACCAGACGACCTTCATGACGTCACTAAACTTCCTTTATATATATATATCACTCATTCGATTACACCACTATTCCCAGTTTGTCCCTGAAGAAGAAAGGTATTATATAGCACGTATTAGTGAATATACCAGTTTGTGGAGTCATAAAGATCTAACATAAAATTTCAAACGTTTTTTCCTGTGTATTACACACTCATATTTTTATTCCACACCAGATTTTAAGGATACATCAACTGTACTTACTATACTTATTTGCATTAAGTTCAAATCATTAAGTGATCTTTTTTAATATTTCATTTCTTCCTATTTCTTGTGTCACTGACATAATTATAAGAAGTATTATTCCAATATTTCTTGTGTCACTGACATCATTATAAGAAGTATTATTCCAATATTTCTTGTGTCACTAACATAATTATAAGAAGTATTATTCCAATATTTCTTGTGTCACTAACATCATTATAAGAAGTATTATTCCAATATTTCTTGTGTCACTAACATTATTATAAGAAGTATTATTCCAATATTTCTTGTGTCACTAACATCATTATAAGAAGTATTATTCCAATATTTCTTGTGTCACTAACATCACCATAATAAGTATTATTCCAATATTTCTTGTGTCACTAACATAATTATAAGAAGTATTATTCCAATATTTCTTGTGTCACTAACATAATTATAAGGAGTATTATTCCAATATTTCTTGTGTCACTGACATCATTATAAGAAGTATTATTCCAATATTTCTTGTGTCACTAACTTCATCATAAGAAGTATTATTCCAATATTTCTTGTGTCACTGACATCATTATAAGAAGTATTATTCCAATATTTCTTGTGTCACTGACATCATTATAAGAAGTATTATTCCAATATTTCTTGTGTCACTGACATCATTATAAGAAGTATTATTCCAATATTTCTTGTGTCACTGACATCATTATAAGAAGTATTATTCCAAGTGTAATTACTTAGTATTATTCAGAGTCAAATAAAAGGTAGTGTTGTTCCGAGTGTAATTATGTGGTATTATACCGAGTGTAATTACTCTTTGAAGTTGGAAATCAAGTAGAAAGCTTTGGTTAGATAAAAATTGTGCGAGCTATTAATGCACAAACAGCAGCTCTGACAGTGAACGATAATTGCGTGTTCGATTGCTTCAATACAGTCTTATTCCTCGAATCTAGGTACGAAAATATCAAAATGGCGTTTTCTTCATCAGAGCATAGGCAAGTTACTTTCCAGATAAAACTAATGTATTCTACTATATCTTATTTGTTCTAAACAGGTTTAATTATTAAGTATAAAATATTGTTACGATTGTTGTTTTAATTTTTAGTTTTTCATTGCTTCAGTATCTTTTTTCACGTAGATGAGAAGATTTATTGTTTAAAATACACAATGATCAAAGAGCCTTTTAGTTACAGTCCGGTGTCTTAGGACCAGCTTCTGAAGAGATTGTGGCACACAATCAAACTTATTGTTTACATCCTTAATAAACATTCTGGGTGGCCTAAGTCGAGGTCAGGCGAAGGTCAAACTTCATATAGTGTAAACTATGAAACTAAGTGTTGTAGTCGTCATTATCAATGTAACAGTTGTAACGGATAATTGAGTCAAGCGGGCACCGTAAGTAAAGTGAGTGAATCGTTGTGAATTATAGCGTGAGTTTAAGTTAAAGTGACTGTGGAAATTAAGTGTATTGCAAAGTTGAATTGAGAAATAATAAACTAGTTTTATTTAAGAAAGGATTTGTATCACAGAAGTTTCTTCGGAAAGAATTTCTACGGAAAATTAACAAACGAACACAGACGTAACAAATTGGTGTCAGAGAGTGGGACGGAAAAGAAAAAAAGATGGAAACGAGAAGTAGCAAATCCAACTATGACTTAGCAGATTTGATGGCAGCAATACAACAACAGCAACAGAAACAATAAAACGAGAAAATATACAAGAAAAGAGACTACAGCAGTGGATGGAGGAAAAAGAAAAGAATCAAAAAGAACGAGAAAAAAAAACAAGAAAAGAAACAAGAAGAGAGATTACAGCAGTGGCAAGAAAACCTGCAACAGTGGCAGCTCGAACAACAAAATAAACAAGAAGAGAGATTACAGCAGTTGTTGGAGTAAAAATAAAGGAAACAAGAAGAGAGACTACAGCAGTGGTTGGAGGAGAAAGAAAATAAACAAGAAGAGAGATTACAGCAGTGGAAACTAGAACAAGAAAGGAAACA
>NW_013669555.1:89000-92057 GCF_000517525.1 Limulus polyphemus | reverse complement strand
GTAACTAAACGGAAAACATTAGTAAATTTCAAAGCGAATTAAATACATTAAAGAATGATTTATCACATCTTCAGACATGGACATATCAGGTAACGTGCTCTGACCTTGTTATTCGTTGGCTAGTCTTACGTAATCTAGTCAACATATATGCTGTTACATGTACGAAGAATGGGATTCTGACTGTTATTTCAAGACAGTGTACCGTGGAATAGTTCATGTGGCTCTTCTGCTCCTAAACATGGCTCCAATATTAAAGTCAGTTTTTGTCAAATAATAAGTCTTCAATATTCTCTGCCTAAAACATAAACCGTATTGTTTGAATCGTTACATATCTTGTCAATTTTGTTTTTATTCATGGGAGTGTCTAATGGCCTATCCCTATCAGGGTGGTTATTAAGTATTGTAAAAACGCGAGGGAGAAAATAGTCCAAAACGTCATTGAGAATGTATTAAATTCGATCTTAAGTGCATAGACAGCACGTAATATCAGAGCAGAGGTTATATATATCGTACAAGAAATCAACACAATGGTGGTCAGTGTTAAGGTTGTATCACTGCGATAGTACAACACATCGTAGCCAATATAACGATTAAACGATCTTTTCATCTACGCAATTTCATATATCTTATTTAAATTATATGTTCTTATTTGTTGCACACATTAAAATTTTACGTAATATATGATCACTGACTACAGGTGGCGCATCGTTTAACAAAATATGTTTTCAGTGAAACGTTTGGTGTATTCGTTCGTACTTTGTACTATGTATGGCTTCCCAGTTACCAACAGAGTTTTATGTAACAATGTATTATTGTGTTTATCTGTATATTTGTGTGTGATATTGTTTCATTTTATATTACACGAAAATGTCAAAACACACATACATATACATATATCTATATATATATATAATTTGCTTCAAAATTCTATATAAATATACATACATATTGTTTTCAAACATTGTTATATGATACATATACACTTGTTACTTAAGCCTTTTTTATAAAATTCATCAGAACTTCTTTCATTGTTAAATATTATCATACGAGTTTTTTACATGTTGCATACAAGTATGGTACTTCAAGCCTTGTTATATGATACTCACTTGTTTCTTTAAGTCTTTTATATGTTGCATACAAATACGGTACTTCAAACCTCGCTATATTATACTCATTTGTTCCTTTAAGCTTTTTATATGTGGTATACAAGTATCGTACTTCGTACTTTAAGCCTTCTTATATGATACTCACTTATTCCTTTAAGTCTTTCACGTGTTGCATACAAGTATGGTATTTCAAGTGTTGTTATATGATACTCATTTGTTCCTTGTTAAAAACACATTTACTACAACTTACACTGTAAAACCACATTTGATAATTTTAATTAGGAATTTATATCTTAATGTATTGTTACGACAGCGGAAGTCACATGACGCTGGTAACATGTGATGAATTTCTCGAATGATCATGAATTATCGGGAAAGCCCGAGTTTGTTCGAGACGCCTTCTTTTTTAGTATATAACACTGGCAGAGAAAGCCTGGGGAAATGAATGTATGATAAAGCGAACAGTAGTCACGGTAAGTCTCGGGCAAAGTTATCGCGTTTGTGAATCACTGTGGTTTATAGCGTGTATTATAAAAGCTGATAAGTTTAAAGTGACGAGAAAAGTACTGACATGGAATTACTGTTTACTAAAAGTTTGTATCGAGAAAGAACAAACTGGTTTAATCAAGTAAGGATTTGTATCGCTGAAGTTCTTCAGAAAGAAATTATACAGGAAATTAACAAACAAGTAGATATGTAACGATTTGATATCAAGGAGTGCGATTGAAAAAAAATAGATGGAAACGAGAAGTGGCAAATCAAACTACGACTTAGCAGATTTGATGGCAGCAATACAAGAACAGCAAAAGAAACAAGGAGAGAGACTACAGCAGTTGTTGGAGGAAAAGAAAAGAAAACAAGAAGAACGAGAAAATAAACAAGAAGAGAGACAATAGCAGTGGCAAGAAACCTGCAACAGTGGCAGCTCGAACAGCAAAATAAACGAGAGAGATTACGGCAGTTGTTGGAGGAAGAAGAAAAGAACGAGAAAAACAAGAAGAGAGATTACAACAGTTGTTGGAGGAAAAAGAAAAAAAAACAGGAAAAACGAGAAAATAAACAAGAAGAGAGATTACAGCAGTGGTTGGAGGAAAAAGAAAATTAACAAGAAGAGAGACAACAGCAGTGGTAGGAGGAAAAAGAAAACGAAGAAGAAAAAAGACTACTGCAGTGGCAACTGGGACAAGAAAGGAAACAGGAACAAAGTCTCCAACAGTTGCGGTAAAGTCAGTAGCAACTACAGGCAAGTGAACAACAGTGGCACGAAGTACAAATGGAAATCATTAGTAAATTTCAAAATGAATTAAATACATTAAAGGACGATTTACTGTCTTTTACACAGGGATGATATATTAATCATGGACCTAATCAGCCCCAGACAAGAGGAAGCCCCTTACAGACCAGGCAGCTAAGCTTTAATGCAGATATCTTCACTCCTGCCAGAAGTCATATTTCAGACACGTGTATCAGCAATAGGGATGATCAAGTACGAAGGAAGCCACGGGAATTCGATGGGAAGGCACCATGGGAAGCATATAGAGCACAATTTGAGCTCCTTGCAGAAATGAATGGATGGACAGAGGAGCAGAAAGCAGTGTACTTGGCAACTAGTTTGAAGAGACAACCACTAGAAATACTTGGACAGTTGTTAGCAGACGTCAGGCATAACTATAGAACACTGGTAGCTACTCTAGAAATCAGGTATGGAAGTCTACATGGCTAGGTTTAGGACTAAAGTCCGTGCTAAAGGGGGGGGGAGCCTGCAAGAGCTGGCACAGGATTTGGAAAGTATGGCACACAAAGCCTACTCAACTGCACCACCCGATCTCCTCAAGTTGTTGCTGAGGGACCAGTTTGTAGATGCCTTGGACAGTCCACAACTGAAGATACAAGTAAAGCAAGCACACTCCTCTACTATGCAGGATGCAATTACCAGAGCTCTTAGAATTCG
>NW_013669555.1:80415-88911 GCF_000517525.1 Limulus polyphemus | reverse complement strand
CACAAGAGAGCTCAATACTGGCAAAACTTCAACACAGCGAAGATGTCACAGCAGGAAAGGCTGCTACCCAGAAAGGTTGTTGGGACATATGAGGAGCCAGTGTACGAAGAATGCTACCAATAAGTCAGTTTCGGGGAAACCAGTAGTGGTTGGTGTTGAGGGACGCCCACCAAACCCCATTGTAAAAGTCCTAACAGCTAAGTGTAAAATAGCAAGCACACATAGTGTCTACGTGACATAAAAGCTGGATGGCCAAAGGTGCAACTTTGTCATAGATTCTGCATCTCAGCAAACCCTTGTGAGTATCAAGGTGCTAGATCACAAAGGAGTACCATAAGCCATACAGAAGTTCTGTGGTGTGACAGGACATTATGCAAGGTTGTGGGGACCAGTGTGGGTGACTATTGAACTCATGGGTGTAAAGGACAGACACAAAGTATACTTCGCTGACATTGAAGACCCATGCATATTAGGGTTGGACTACTTACTACTGAGAAAGTGTGTAGTTAACTTTGATAAAATGACGTTTGGGTACAACAAAGACCAAATTTCGGTAAGTGTTGTTGCATCTGTTAAATCTCATGGAAGTGCCGACGGACTGGGCCGAAGACCCTGCAAAAATGGCTGCAGACATTGCTACAAAAGAGTGGTTGAACTGACCAGGTGCCATCAAGCTGAAGTCAAAGTGACTGAAGGAGTTGATGATGGTGAAGTAGAATCAAGTATAGATATTAAAACAGAACAGGAGAAATACCAAGATTTGAAGCCAATAATTGATTTTCTACAAGCAAGTGTTTTGCGCCCTGCTTGGGAGGTGTCTAGCTTAAGCCCTGTGACAAAGAACTATTGGGCACAACGGGACCAGTTGAAGCTCGAAGATGGTATTCTTGTCCAGAGATGGGAAAGGGGCGACCTGGCAAACGGTTATACCGAGAAAGTTACGGGAAGTTGTGCTGCGTCAATCCCATGATAGTTTAACAGGAGGACATCTTGGAGTTAAGACATTGAGTCACCTAAAGAAGAGATTTTACTGGATAGGTATGCGGCAAGATGTGGAGGAATGATGCAGGACCTACAGTACATGTTGTGCTAAAAGGGGACCTAAGCATAAAGGACATGCTCCAATCAAGTTATGTCAAATTGGCGCTCCAATGGAAATAGTAGCTATTGACATTGCTGGTCCTTTGTCCCAAACTCGTGCTGGAAACAGTTACATTTGTGTGGTGATGAATTATTTCACAAAGTGGCCTGAGGCATATGCAATACTAAATCAGAAATCTACAACTGTAGCTTCGGCTATTAGTGATTTCTTCTTCACGTTTGGTATGTCATATGAACTGCATTCTGATGAAGGCCATAACTTTGAATCAGCCGTGTTCTGTGTTCCATGAATGCTGCAAGTTGTTTGGCATACGAAAGACAAGGACAACGCCACTTCACCCACAGTCTAATGGGATTTAGAAAAGTACAATTGGACACTGGGACAGGAATTGGCAAAGTTTTGTAATAGCCGTCAAGATGACTGGGATGTTTTACTCCCTCCACTGTTGATGGCCTATAGGCCAGCAGAGCATGAAACCACTGTATACACTCCAGCAAAGTTGATGTTTGGTCGGGAACTTCAGTTGCCAGTGTATTTGTTAACAGGACGTCCACCTTATGAAGAGTTGCCTGAAAATATGTCAGAGTCTGTGAAAGTGTTATCTGGAAGGATGGATGATATTCATCATCAAGTGCATTCAAACTTAAACACGTCTTCTGATTCCATGAAGCTATGTTATGATAAGAGATCTACTGAAGTCAGCTTTGTACCAGGAGACAAGGTGTGTTGTATAATCCCAAAGAGACCAAAGGGAAGTCTCCTAAGTTGTCTTCTCCATGGGAAGGCCCATATGACATAATGGATCGTCTCTCAGACGTGACTTTCCGAATAAAATGTGGTCGGGAGGTAAGCCAAAGGTGGTGCATGCCAACAGGCTTTGGCATTATCACGGTCCAGGACATTTCAGTTGGAACGAAGTGAACAACGAAACAAATGACGCTGTCGAAGACGTGTCACCTGAAAAAGCCACTGTTGAAGAAGAAATTCTAACTGGTTTTGAGAAGGAAAACAATGAAGCCGTTAATGAAGGTACTACCACTGATGTGACTGCTACCGATAATGGGACGTTTCCTGATGGAGCAGGTGAATCCCACGTAAAGACTTTGTTGTATTTTAATTTTGTATTTGTAAATTCTCTACATTTAATTAAGTTATTGTTAATTATCTATTGGTTTTATGTAAATTGCTATTGTTCTGGACGAACAATAATAAGGAAGGGACAGTGTTACGACAGCGGAAGTTACGTGACGCTGGTGGCGTGCGTGAGGAGTTTCTCGAATTATCTCGAATGTTCGAGATGCCTCTTCGTTAGTATATAAGCCTGGCAGAAAAGCCAGCAGGGAGATATATTGTGAATCGCTGTGATTTATAGCGTGTAATACAAAAGTTGTTAAGTTTAAAGAGACGAGAAACGTACTGATTGTGGAACTACTGTGTACCAAAATTTGTATCGATGCAGAATAAACTTGTTTATTCAAGAAATGACTTGTATCGCTGAAGATCCTTGGAAAGAATTTCTACCGGAAACAAACAAACAAGCAGATACGAATAACTATTTTACTAATAGGACATTGGTCCTATTACATTTTAAACAAATTTTTTTAGTCGCTTTGGGATTTCCAAGAAATATTCCAAATCTAGTGTGGTACACAGAGAGAGATCTGTGGAAAACCATGGTCACCAACGTCCTGTTTGGATATGGTGCATAGAGAAAGAGAGATCTGTGGATGACCATGGTCACCAATGTCCTGTTTGGATATGGTACATAGAAAGAAAGAGATATCTGTGGAAGACACTGGTCACCGACGTACTGTTTGGATATGGTACATAGAGAGAAAGAGATATTTGTGGAAGACAATGGTCACTGACGTACTGTTTGGATATGGTACATAGATAGATAGAGAGAGATCTGTGGAAGACCATGGTCACCAACGTACTGTTTGGATACGGTACATAGATAGATAGATAGTTATATAGAGAGAGATCTGTGGAAGACCATGGTCACCAACACACTGTTTGGATACGGTACATAGATAGATAGATATATAGAGAGAGATCTGTGGAAGACCATGGTCACCAACACACTGTTTGGATATGGTACATAGAGAGATAGAGATCTGTGGAAGACAATGGTCACCGACGTACTGTTTGGATACGGTACATAGATAGATAGAGAGAGATCTGTGGAAGACCATGGTCACCAACGTACTGTTTGGATACGGTACACAGAAAAGAAAGACTCACTTTTGCCGGTCTGTAGTTGGGAAGTAGAAACTTGAACTCCAGTATCAACCTTCTAAATATCATATAAACAATCTACACATTAATATATGATTTAAAATAAATTAGGGTAATTCGACACAGAACAGATAGAATATTCGGCGTCTGTCCTGTGAATGCCAGTTTTCTTTGGGTACTCCGGTTTCTCCCCACATCAAAATTCACAAGGGCAGGTTCCCGTTCCCCTGAAAACGGTTGATTGCCTCTACGCTTACCCACCTATTTATTCGGTGTATCTAAAATACTTTATTTGGCACATTACATGACAAATTCATAAATCAATCTTTATAAATCCTATTAACTAATCAGTCCAGGTAAAAAATATTTATTGGACTTGCTTCTTTAGTCACGTGACTATGGTTCCTTCCATCAAAGAAGAGAAAACAACAACAAAAACATCATCACGTCGCCAGACAATCAGGAACAACCACCGGTCTCCTTTCCGGCTTTCTTTTCATCAATCCCCTCCACCCAAGTGAAACGCACTCTCGCTTAGTTCAAAACACGCTATTTTTGTTATAGTCAAAAATCAAACGCACTTGCGGGACGAAGGGGAACGTTTGTTTCTGAACACCCCAGTTAGGAAGATACCACAATTCTCCTTGTTGCGCCCTCTTCATTCGAACCTAAATTACTATCAAATTTATACAAGTAAGTTCAACTTTAGAGCTTTCAGTTTGTATAAAACATTTTGTAATTATGTAATTGTTGTTTCTATTCAAAGTCATTTATCGCTAAAGGACGTCCAACTATTCATTTAGGCCTATCTCTTAAGTTTTCTTTAGTTAGCGGTGGCGCACATTTTAATATCAAGCTCCATTAGGTGATAAAAATCTGTCTACTCCACAAACTGCTGACAATTCATGAACACAAGTATTATCTCTCGACAAACAGTGAAATTACACAAACAAACAATTCATCCAGACAAATTCGAAGTTACTTAAAGCTTTATATTATTTACTGTACTGCAGATAATAGGATTGAGGTCAAAAATAGATCAAACCTTACTCCAGATAATCGATGAGTGATAACAATAGGACATAGGTTATATTCACACGTACTTTACTGCTGATAATAAGTTAGGGATGAAAATAGGTCATAGATTAAATTAAAATATACTGTACTGAAGATAATAGGTTAGAGATAAAATATACTGTACTGCGATGACAGTTTCGGGATAGAAATAGGTCATAGGTTAAACTCACTTAATCTGTACTGCAGATAATTAGGTTAGTTGTTATCATTACGTTTGGAAATATGTAACCTTAGATCGTTTGAACAGTTTTATACGTTTGTTATGAAAGTTCATTATTTATTACCATTACGTCATTTAATGTATTATTTGTAAATGTTATATGTTTACTTGCTTTTTTTTACCATTATTTTTTACGGGTTGTTATTTCTCACTTGTACGTTTAAATAGCGAGTATTTGTATTTTCAGCTGTACGATTTGTATAATTTTGTTTTACATTGGAAAGCTAAAACTGAAAATATAATTTCAAATTGTGTACTTTCACTGTCAATCAACGTGAAATTTATCTGGGTTTTAGACTAAAATTCAACCGAATTTTAAAGGTTGGCTGTCACTGAAATGTTTTTAGTTCTGTTCAGATGTGTTTTATGTTAGGCACAATGGACTATCTACACTGTGCCAAGCGCAGGGATCGAGCCTCAATTTTAGCGTTATAAGCCCTCAAGCTTACTGCTGAGCTACCGGATGGCGTTCAAGTCAATTGAGTTATTTCTATATCTATATAATTAACATATTCTCAAGCTGAATTGTTTACACCTATCGTCATAAATCAAAACTACAATCAAGCTGAATTGTTTAGACCTATAGACATAAAATTAAACTACAAGAACCCTACACGATCTCTAGAAAATGTGCTACCGATAACCTTTTGTGTCTTAGTTTCAACTTTTTTTTTTTAATCACTCGGAAATTATGATATAAATATTTACGAATAAATGGTATAGATTATCAATACTAGATGGCGGAACCGATGACTCGCCAGCCAGAGTATCTAGGACAAATAAAATAATGTAATAAAGGTAAAACATAAAGAAACAATACTTCGTTTGGGAGTTTATTGCAAGTTTATAAAACGACTTTGTTAGTTGGTTCATAACAAATTTACACAATGAATTATACGCGCTCAGTCCCCCGCGAGGAATCGAACCTCACATTTCAGGAGCATGATTTCGAAAACTTTCCGCCGACCCACAAGGAGAGAATAAATTAATTAATATATATTTATACTTTAGAAGTTTAAAATGGAAATGATTAAAATTGGTTATATATAATTTGGTTTTAATACATATGCCCCTAGGAACAGGAAGATTTGAGTGACTCAATATTGGAATACATGATTTAAACCCACCGGATGAGCACGAGCGTTGAGGATGGGGAAACTAATTGTAATCAATGATTAAATGTAACGTTCTCTTAAGTAAAAATAATCATGTCACTGTTAAATGGAACTTAAATTTGTGAATGGACTTTCAAGATTTATATAACTGCAGTCATCTTATTCCTGTTGATTTTGTTTTTATTGCTGTTTTTTTTCCCCTCAGCTCAACATATGTCTTCTGTGTGAGCTTTCATTCAAGAATAGCTACCGTCAATGGAAATTTTACAGACAGCATTGCGGTGCATTGTACGTCGTAGCCTGGCAACCAAAAATGTGACGTCAGAGGCTTCGGACCAATGAGGCTTCGGACCTGTGTTTTTTGTTGTTTTTTTTCTCTTTTCTGCGATAACACACTTGGAAGAATGGATGTAATTCAAGCAATAGGTTTCTTTTTGAATTTTGTTTTTCGGAGAACGGAGGGAGTAAAGATAGTAATGTTAAAAGATGATAAAGTTAGAGTAGAAACCGTAATGAATAATTGGTTCCACCTTCATCTTCATTTTGAATAGTATCTCGAATACCGTGGTTAATTTCAAAAACTGAAGCTCCCCTACAATGTCTCAGTGGCAAGTCTGATAAGATGGAGTTTCGATACCCGCGATGGGCAAAGCTTATTATGCAGCTTTAAGCTTAATAACAGACAAGTAAATGTCATATATTTATAGACATAATGATGTTTAAAAGGAAGAAAAATAATGTCCATTAGAAGGAACGTTTATTGAAATTAGTTAATTGGATCATGACGCGGATTTCCATGTGTGAATGAAACTAAGTGAACTGAGGAAACACCTTTACCTAAATCAGGTTTATGCTCCATAACCTACTCTAGAAGGAAGAGCAAACGAAATAAAACACAGTTAGCAGTCTTAGAAATTTAGGGTTAAGTTCTTGATATATCAGCCTGATTGATACATTTCTTTCACCTTTTAGCCTAATGGCTAGCATGCCCGGACTTTGTATCCGAAGATTCATGGTTCGTGTTCTGTTACTGCAAACCTTGCTCCGCACTTTGGGGTCGTAGGTGCAATGTAAAAATGACCGTCAAACGGTAATCGAACCCAGATTTTAAGCGTTATAAGCCACCAATCTTACTCCTGAGCTACAGGGAGAGCGACAGGTCACTGGAAAAATGAGTAAATATCATTGTAATTTGGAAACTGTTTCAACCCTAAGAGTAAGATAAACTCTGTATAAACAGGAAACAACTGTATTTGAGAGGGAGAATGTTTTATACGTCAACTCATCGTTTTTGAAGTTTTGTCCTTCAAGTTTGTGTTTCTGTTGAGTTTCACGCTAATTTACTGAGGACTATCTGCGCTAGACGTCCATAATTTGGAAGTGACAGACTAGTGAAAAGAAAACTAGTCAAAATCACCCACCGCCAACTCTTGGACTACTCTTCACCAATAAGAGTGGGATTGTCCCATTATAACGCCTCTGCGGTTGAAAGGCCGATCATGGCTGGATTCGAACCTGCGACTGAAATTCAAGTGTTTTTAAACTCCGGTTTCAACCAAATCAGAATGGTAATTTATTCCCCCCCTGGTTAAACCTCAACTGGGTAGACTGTAACACGTGGGATAAGAGTCTAGCTCAAGGACACAACAGCATGACACGGGCAAGCCTCGAGCTCACAACCATTCGCCCAGAGGTTTGGTTTTTTTAGAGCAAAGTCACATTGGTCTGTCTGTGCTCTGCCCACCACGGGTATCGAAACCCGGATTCTAGCATGGTAAGTCCGTACACTTGCCGCTGTCCCACTATGGGGACCTTCTCAAGGGAGTGTTATGGTGTTCTAATTGTTCATGCCATCCAAATATACTATAACAATTTCCTGTTTTAAAATCATTTAAATTATCTATATTTTTTGTTTTACTGCCTTGACTTCTTTAATTCCCCAAACAATATCTAAATCATCTCACCCACGCAGTGTTATTATTTTCAATAACTAAAATATTT
Source organism: Limulus polyphemus (assembly GCF_000517525.1). Taxonomy (NCBI): domain Eukaryota; kingdom Metazoa; phylum Arthropoda; class Merostomata; order Xiphosura; family Limulidae; genus Limulus; species Limulus polyphemus. Next base: position 81,158 of record NW_013669555.1, on the reverse strand, counting down.
CCTAAATACTGACATTAAATAAATCAATTTCTCGATTTTTAAAATGACCAATATCATCTCAACTTCTCGACACTCTCAAAATCTTTGTTTGTTTGTTATGGATTTCGCTCAAAGCTACACGAGGGATAACTGCGCTAGCCGTCTCTAATTTAGCAGTGTAAGACTAGAGGGAAGGCAGCTAGTCATCACCACCCACCGCCAACTCTTGGGCTACTCTTTTACCAACGAATAGTGGGATTGACCGTCACATTGTAACGCCCCCACAGATTGCGAGTCGAGCGCCCTAACAACCTGGCCATCTCTCAAAACTTTAACTCCGGTTTTCGTTTATTTTTTTACTAAGCAAGCACAAATTGTCGGCCATGAGCCCTCTTTAGCCGCTATATTTTATAGAAGTTATAAATGAGCCGATCAAATACAAATTAGGTATGTGAATTTAAATCTACAAGAAAAGAACATCTCGTGACCACAATAAAAAAATCTAGATGGGCGAGCATTGTTGGCTAGTAACTATAGATATAAGATATGTATCAATATTATATAAGTATTTTATTTAAATCTACAAGAAAAGAACATCTCGTGACCACAATAAAAAAATCTAGATGGGCGAGCATTGTTGGCTAGTAACTATAGATATAAGATATGTATCAATGGCTAGTAACTATAGATATAAGATATGTATCAACATTATATAAGTATTTTATTTATAGAAACAAAATTAAATCGATTCAATTTACAAATTA
>NW_013669555.1:77085-79725 GCF_000517525.1 Limulus polyphemus | reverse complement strand
AAATTAAAAATTAGTTATTTTACGGTTGATAATCTTGTTTTCTTGTGCCCAATAATGCATAATTTCATTTGATGAACACGTTTAGATTGAATGGTAATTTATAATCAGTCACAAGAACGTCGAATCTGAATCACTTGAAAAAAACACAGGGGTGCTTAACTTTTTTCCAGGTGTATATATATATATGTATGCATGTATTATTGTTTATAGTTAGCCTCATTCAAAAATCCTGTCAGTATCATTTTTCGTTTGTGGTCTCAACGTAAAAGTGCCCTCCATTGGCACAGCGGTATGTCTGCGGAATTACAACGCTAGAATCCGGGTTTCGATACCCGTGGTGGGCAGAGCACAGATAGCCCATCGTGTAGCTTTGTGCTTAATTACAAACAAACAAACAAATCAACGTAAAAGTGGAGTTCCATTGATGCCTTAGAGTTTTTAGCTTTGATGTCTATCTGTTTTCCAAGTAACCTGTGTTTTGTTTGTCTTCTAATGCTACTGTAATTGGTTAGACATATGTTGCATGTTCTTGATGTTACTGTATTTGTTGGGACATAAACTGCATGTCTCTGATTTTACTATATTTGTTTGGACATATACTGCATGATCGTGATGTTATTGTATTTGTTTATAAATATGCTGAATGTTCTTGATGTTAGTGTATTTGTTTATACATATGCTGAATGTTCTTGATGTTACTGTATTTGTTTATACATATGCTGAATGTTCCTGATGTTACTGTATTTGTTTATACATATGCTGAATGTTCCTGATGTTACTGTATTTGTTTATACATATACTGCATGTTCCTGATGTTATTGTATTTGTTTATACATATTCTGCATGTTCTTGATGTTACTGTATTTGTTTATACATATGCTGAATGTTCTTGATGTTAGTGTATTTGTTTGTACATATACTGCATGTTCTTGATGTTAGTGTATTTGTTTGTACATATACTGCATGTTCTTGATGTTACTGTGTTTGTTTGTACATATGCTGCATGTTCCTGATGTTACTGTATTTGTTTCGACATATACTGAATGTTCTTGATGTTATTGTATTTGTTTATACATATGCTGAATGTTCCTGATGTTAGTGTATTTGTTTATACATATACTGCATGTTCCTGATGTTAGTGTATTTGTTTATACATATGCTGAATGTTCTTGATATTATTGTATTTGTTTATACATAAACTGCATGTTCCTGATGTTAGTGTATTTGTTTATACATATACTGCATGTTCCTGATGTTATTGTATTTGTTTGTACATATACTGCATGTTCCTGATGTTAGTGTATTTGTTTGTACATATGCTGCATGTTCCTGATGTTAGTGTATTTGTTTATACATAAACTGCATGTTCGTGATGTTAGTGTATTTGTTTGGACATATACTGCATGTTCCTGATGTTAGTGTATTTGTTTATACATATGCTGAATGTTCTTGATGTTACTGTATTTGTTTATACATATGCTGAATGTTCTTGATATTATTGTATTTGTTTATACATAAACTGCATGTTCGTGATGTTAGTGTATTTGTTTGTACATATACTGCATGTTCCTGATGTTATTGTATTTGTTTGTACATATACTGCATGTTCCTGATGTTAGTGTATTTGTTTGTACATATGCTGCATGTTCCTGATGTTAGTGTATTTGTTTGGACATATACTGCATGTCCCTGTTCTTAGTGTATTTGTTTCGACATATGCTGCACGTTCCTGATGTTACTGTATTTGTTTGAAACCAGCTAGAAACCAATAGATGGATATCCAGTATTCATACTTACAAGGATCTCTTTACCATCAAATAAAGTGATATCAAGCTTCTGAGACTAAGGCATGACCCAATCTGGACACAGGAATCAAGGTCAGCGTGGACAGAGACTTGACTCTCTACAAGAGACCAGCTTCAAACGCACGTAACATGAAGTGAACTGTGCAACAAGACCATTTTCATAAGTACATTCATTCTTATACTTATGGCTCGCACCTGATGCAAAAACATGGTGATGTTGATCATTTATGATGACACACAGTACCGTACAGTAATCTGTGATGATGTGGAAGTCTGAGGTACTCTGAGACAGTCAGAACACCTAAAACCTCAGATATTACCACTTGTGTTCTGTTGATTTTATTATAACTTAACATTCTGTTCCTTTTATAATATTCTTTGGATGTTGTTATTGTATTTATGTGTATATATGGATGTTGTTATTGTATTTATCTGAATATATGGATGTTGTTACTGTATTTATGTATTTACATGGATGTTGTTATTGTATTTATGTGTATATATGGATATTGTTACTGTATTTATGTGTATACATGGATGTTGTTATTGTATTTATGTGTATATATACATATTGTTATTGTATTTATATGTATATATGGATGTTGTTATTGTATTTATGTGTATATATAGACATTGTTATTGTATTTATGTGTATACATGGATATTGTTATTGTATTTATGTGTATATATGGATGTTGTTATCGTATTTATATGTATATATGGATGTTGTTATTGTATGTATATGTATATATGGATATTGTTATTGTATTTATGTGTATATATGGATATTGTTATTGTATTTATGTGTATATATGGATATTGTTATTGTATTTAT
>NW_013669555.1:73097-76643 GCF_000517525.1 Limulus polyphemus | reverse complement strand
ATGGATATTGTTATTGTATTTATGTGTATATATGGATGTTGTTATCGTATTTTTGTGTATATATGGATATTGTTATTGTATTTATCTGTATATATGGATATTGTTATTGTATTTATGTGTATATATGGATATTGTTATTGTATTTATCTGTATATATGGATATTGTTATTGTATTTATCTGTATATATGGATATTGTTATTGTATTTATGTGTATATATGCATATTGTTATTGTATTTATGTGTATATATGCATATTGTTATTGTATTTATGTGTATATATGCATATTGTTATTGTATTTATATGTGTATATATGCATATTGTTATTGTATTTATGTGTATATATGCATATTGTTATTGTATTTATGAGTATATATGCATATTGTTATTGTATTTATGTGTATATATGCATATTGTTATTGTATTTATATGTGTATATATGGATATTGTTATTGTATTTATATGTGTATATATGGATATTGTTATTGTATTTATATGTGTGTATATATGGATATTGTTATTTTATTTATGTGTATATATGGATGTTGTTATTGTATTCATGTGTATACATGGATGTTGTTATTGTATTTATGTGTATATATGGATGTTGTTATTGTATTTATGTGTATATATATGGATGTTGTTATTGTATTTATGTGTATACATGGATGTTGTTATTGTATTTATGTGTATATATGGTTAGTGTTATTGTATTTATGTGTATATATGCATATTGTTATTGTATTTATATGTGTATATATGGATATTGTTATTGTATTTATGTGTATACATGGATGTTGTTATCGTATTTATGTGTATACATGGATGTTCTTATTGTATTTATGTGTATATATGGATGTTGTTATTGTATTTATATGTGTATATATTCATTGTTTCTATCTATTTCTTATTCTGTATTTTCTCCAGTTGCCAACGTAATCCTGTTAGGAAGAATCTTGAAGTTTATACTTTACCAGGAAAATTCACGAGCCTGTGTCATCCACCAATGACAACCATTTCCTATGTGCTTTACGATATCTTGTGAATTCACATGCGTGACTTTAATATTCAACGTCTTGTCTTCCTCTAACAAAGATTGATTTTCTTGTTAGTACAACAGCACGAGACAGGAACAACATATTATTTTTTCGTAGCAGTCAAGTATAAATCTGAGTCGATGTTTACTGCTCAAGCTAGTACTCGGATGAAACATCTGTTTAATGCTACATTAAATATAACCTGCGTTAAAAATAGTAATAGTACATTATGTTATTCTCGTTATTTGATAGAAATCTAATTATGTTTCTCAACATACTGAGGATAAGGAAGTAATCGTAGTAGTTTTTCCCGTGAATATCAATCTATTGGAAACAAAACTGAATATGAAGATCAGAAGAAGAAGAAGATGAAGAATACATCGGGGAATGAAAAATACTCTTCATTTTATCTTCACACCTAAAATATAATCAAAGAAAAATTAAAATTGTAGAACTTTATCGATACTCTACTTAATTCAGTGTTTTATTGGTTTGAAGTGTTTCGATTGGTCAGAGCTATAGTTTTATTTTTTAGTTGTGTTCACTTAACACAAAATTACGTAAGCACCTATTTAAGTAAGTCAAATATAGAATTTTAAAAAGTCATAATAATATAATTTTATATTAAATATGTATTGTTTAGATCCCATGAAGAAGATGAAGCATTTCAGCGTTTGCTCAGTTTTTAATACGTTTTCTCATCACTAGAAAAATCACGGATACCAAGTAAAGTCTCCATCTATATTATCAAGTTGCTTGTACTTACACCTCTTTGAAAGTCTGTAACAAACGTTTCCCAACTTTTTAACCTCTTGTCGCAATCAGTCTTTCAAGGTTTCTTTTATATGACCCCGACGAATTCTAAAATCCCTTACTATATTTGTTTAAATATTTGTGTGAATTTGAAAGTCGTATTCGTACATTAGATAAGTTATGAAAAGCAGGCAGAGAGGAATAATCTGCTTTGGACATGACATCTTAAGGCGGAGCCTTTTGCAATGGAAACTACACTGTAGGGCTATTTTTGAGATACACTGTTCTCAGATAGAGTATCACCTAACTTAGTGGTGAGGCTCCAAAAATCGTTTTAATATAACATACTCAAGTCTCTGTATGATATATACATATTATAAAATTAAAAGTTCACATGGAGCTGATATGGTACTGTAACAGTTGGTCTACATACACTTGTTATGTTGCTACATTCTACATACTACAGTAAGTAAAGAGAGTATGAGTTATATACCATTTTTCAGTTATATGTTAATTTTATATTTAAATTTCATAATTTGAACCAAATTACTTGAAGCTTTTTAGTTGACACTTTCTTCTTTCAAAATGTAAAACTGTCGAAAGAATCACCAGTAGGATCTCAAGAAGAAGGATCAAGGAGATTTAGGAAGCTCTAAAAAGGAGGATCAAGGAGGTTTAGGAAGTTCTAAAAAGGAGGATCAAGGAGGTTTAGGAAGCTCTAAAAAGGAGGATCAAGACAATTTTGGAAACTCTAAAAAGGAAGGATTGAGGAAGTTTTGGAAGCTCTAAAAAGGAGGATCAAGTAAGTTTTGGAAGCTCTAAAAAGGAGAATCAAGGAAGTTTTGGAAACTCTAAGAAGGACGATCAAGGAAGTTTTGGAAACTCTAAGAAGGAGGATCAAGGAAGTTTTGGAAGCTCTAAAAAGGAGAATCAAGGAAGTTTTGGAAACTCTAAGAAGGAGGATCAAGGAAGTTTTGTAAACTATAAGAAGGAGGATCAAGGAAGTTATGGAAAGTCTAAGAAGGAGGATCAAGGAAGTTTTGGAAGCTCTCACGTTTGACTTATTTTAAAATACAAGGGAATGTTTTACACGATAATGGAAATTCAGATTTTATAAATTTACAAAATTGAAGTCTCCATCTGAGGATTAATGGAGTTTGCGGAGTGGTTGGTGGGTACGGGTCTCAGAACTTTATTCGTGTTGACAATAAAACTAAATGCCTATGTGTAATTCTACGAGTTTTTTATTTTTTATTGTGTTCCCAAGTTGAGTGACCCTTACCTGCACAAGAAATTAATGTCGCTTTTTATAGATAGAAAAACCCGAACAACTTATATATCAAAACAAAACATTTATTAACTAAAATAATTTCCATTCTTATCGATGATGCTTTTCCATCTTACAATCAAGTTGTTAATGACCTAATTAAAGACATCACTTGGCGTTGAAGCAAACAACATGTCGATGTCCTGTTTAACACCTTCCACATTTGCATACGATTTCCCATTAAGATGGTGTTGCATCGAACGAAAAAGATGGTAATCTGATGGTGCCATATCTGGAGAATATGGTGGGTGGGGGAGAACTTTCCAACCCAACTCCATAATCTTGTGTTGCGTCAAACGTGCCACATGTGGATGTGGATTGTTGTGAAGAAGAAGGACACCTTTCCGATTGACGAGTGAAGGGCGTTTCTGATGAAAGGCTTGATTTAAACGTTCCAGTTGCTAACTATAGATATCTGCTTTGACAGTTC
>NW_013669555.1:66088-72097 GCF_000517525.1 Limulus polyphemus | reverse complement strand
GTGTCTCGTCGTGTGCCATCACTATAAAGGATTAGAGTCTACTAAACTTTACACATTATATAGGCTACACTGACGTGACGTTTAGAGGGTTCGTTTAACTATTATACGTGATGTACGTTTTTTGGGGGTGGTTAATGTAAGTGTTCCAAAACACAACATAAGTTTCTATATATTATAAAAATAAAATTAAAATGACTTGCAAATATTTATTGTAAATTTGAGTTAAATCAGCAATGTGTAGGAACTTAACAGCTGATATAAATGTAACTAAAAAGTAAATCTGATAAATATCATCATAAAACTAGTTAATCTTAAAACTAAGTTTTAACGGAAATATTTATAGATCTAAAGGGCAAACTTTATCTTGGGGATACTATCCTGATCCACGGTTTTTTAACGTAAAAGTTTACAGACATAAATATTACTGACAGACTTTATCATGGGTAAAGTAAACTGATCCACGGCTCTTTAACTAACAGTTTACAGATCTAAGGGTTAGTCAGAAACCCTTAGATCTGTAAACTGTTAGTTAAAGAGCCGAGGATCAGTTTCCTTCACCCATGATAAAGTTTGTCAGAAACTTTATCATGGGTGAAGTAAACTGATCCTCGGTTTTTAACTAACAGTTTACAGATCTAAGGGTTACTGACAAACTTTATCATGGGTGAAGTAAACTGATCCTCGGTTTTTAACTAACAGTTTACAGATCTAAGGGTTTCTGACAAACTTTACCATGGGTGAAGTAAACTGATCGATAATTTGTCTTCCTCTCTTAATGAACATATGACAAACATGGTTCCGTGATTCTTATCCCTGTTGTATCACGTGAAAACTCGGTTTCAATTTAAATACACACAACTACATAATGACACCTGGATTCTGAATGGAGTGAGTGGCAGCACACAGTAACTGTGTTTCTTGAAATCAACCTACATATAACACCATTCGACCAGACATAAATTCCCTGTGATAAAGAATGACTCAAGCAAGACCAATATTGAAAATCAAAGAAAGTTCAACTGTGAAATAATTGAATTTGATCGATTTTGTCAATTGGGTTTATCATCCATTTATCATGCGAATAACAGAGAAAAGTTTTCTTGTTTACCTTCAGTAAAACACACGAGATGTCCGCTTTCCTCAAGGGAATAGTTGTTGACAGACGGGAGAAAACGATACGGTTTCTAGGTTATATGCTCACCCAGTGACAGAGCGGGGAAATAAAGATCGGATTCCATGACTACCCTCTTCTTTGTTTTAGAGATCATTGCTGTAGTTGTTTCCGTGCCGACAATTCAAAACAACTCTAAAAGAACACAATTGATCGCTAGTTCTGCGACTTTCCATTACATAAAGTAAAAAAAAAAACCATCAAGTGCTTGAACGGAACAAACTTAGAAAAAATCTCCGAGATCTGAAATAAACCATTTTTGTTAAAAGTTTAAAAAAGTAAACTGGCTTTTTAATTTCCAAGATTATGTATAAGACTTTCATTTCCTTAAAAAAATAACAAAAATAAAGCGAGGCTCACATTATTTAAATAATATTTTCCATTAAAAAGCTGATTAAACACCTACATGAACGATATGAATAAGTACCTGATGATTACAAAATCTTGTCAAAACGTTGTACATTTGTTGTTGTGTTAAACTTATATCAACGTTTTTCATCATTACCCATTCAAACCGTCTCCAACCATTATTAGTCTCAAACTGGGTTCCTCGTCATCGAATTCGGATATGAATAAGTAATTAATGTTTGTTCCATTTGATCTGTTAAGTACCCGTCTGTAGCCCTCTGTTGGTTAAAAATTAAATTATCTTAGGCTAATTCTATGATTATTAATTCGGTTATTAAAATTAAGATTATCTACAAAGATCAGAACTAAAAACCAACCGAGTAATCAGTATAATTATGTAAATAAACTGTTCTTACGTTTGTAGTTATAGCAATTCAAATGTGTCGTTTTGTTATTAGCGATACTTTCGGCTGTAATCCCAAGGTTAATCCCGCTTAATCCACTTATCTAATAACTCCTACCAGAAGAGATCCTAAAATTCACAACTAATAATTACAATTAATGATATATAGTCTTACGTATGCGTAATACACTTAATACACAGTTGACAGTGTTAACGGATCTACATACGCCAACACTATTGATTCATTCTATTATTCTTTAAGCTCTGAACCACAAACGGACTTTAGTAACCAGTTCATGTATTACACCATAAACTGTTAACTATTGACACATTCTTCCAACATTTAATGTTAATTAACCTTTACGTCCTTCACTGTTAACAACTGAATATACTTATACACCTTACTTGTGATATTCCAAACCTGCTGTTATATCTGATATAACTGGAGAACCGAGTATGTTAAAGTACAAGTGTAGTAACCCTTGTTCATAAGCGACGATTTGAAGCATAATAAAATATAGTTTTATCAAACAAATAATATCGACCGTTATTACATTGGAAGGATTGTTGGGTTTTCAGAATCTTATATTTATCGTTTCTGTTCATACCTATGGTTATATTTTCTGCTAAATATATTTGTTATTTAAATTAGATGTTTTCTGTAACTATTACATGTTCAGGTTACATTCCCTATTATTATTCCAGCAATGTTCAGTTGAAGAGAAAGTTTCGCCATTTCACGTATAATTGGACAATCTTAGAACCTTGTATTCTGTTCGTTCCCGTCAGTACAATTGATTTTATAAATACTGTCTTTTTCATAATTTGTTTTGGGAAAATTTTAATGTTCTCGAATAAGTTTCAGTTTTGTTTTGTGGAATGGCAGCTACCTTATCATCTCGTTGTCTGATGGTTCTGCAAATTGTTTAGAAATGCTGGGAAAGTAAGAAGATTCTTGGTAGGAGGGGGGTCTCAATTCAGAATATCTCATTCGAAAATGTAATGTCATTATACTTATGTTAAGCTTCTTGCTGCCGTCCCCAATGTTGACCAGAAGGAAAGCAGCCAGTCAACAGTACCCACCACGCACAGTAAGGGACTGGCTTTCACTTTATAACGCACCCACAGTTTAAAGTGTGGCAAATATTTTCTGTTATTTCATGTATTCGAACCCGGCTCACCAGTTCAGAAATCCATAGCTCAACCACGGGGGCTAACCCGTGCCTTTATAAAATGTTTTCTAAATATATATATATATATATTTATATTATCATTTATTAATAAGTATGAATAAAAACTCTATAACCCAGCGCTTTCGAAAGGAGAACCTTTCTTCTTCAGGGACAAAGTGGGAATATTGTATTATGCTTAAAACGTGTATCACTCTTTTTGAAGTAAATAACATAAGGTGGTTAGAATGAATTATACTGTGATGATTTGTTGTTGGTATTAGAGAGGGACAAGAGTCGGTGGAATTATACTGTGATGATTTGTTGTTGGTATTAGAGAGGGACAAGAGTCGGTGGAATTATACTGTGATGATTTGTTGTTGGTATTAGATAGGGACAAGAGTCGGTGGAATTATACTGTGATGATTTGTTGTTGGTATTAGAGAGGGACAAGAGTCGGTGGAATTATACTGTGATGATTTGTTGCTGGTATTAGAGAGGGACAAGAGTCGGTGGAATTATACTGTGATGATTTGTTGTTGGTATTAGAGAGGGACAAGAGTCGGTGGAATTATACTGTGATGATTTGTTGTTTGTATTAGAGAGGGACAAGAGTCGGTGGAATTATACTGTGATGATTTGTTGTTGGTATTAGAGAGGGACAAGAGTCGGTGGAATTATACTGTGATGATTTGTTGTTGGTATTAGAGAGGGACAAGAGTCGGTGGAATTATACTGTGATGATTTGTTGTTGGTATTAGAGAGGGACAAGAGTCGGTGGAATTATACTGTGATGATTTGTTGTTGGTATTAGAGAGGGACAAGAGTCGGTGGGCAGTTAAACAAGTACAAGCAGAAGCATGATCAGTTGTGGTCAGTGTGGTGTAATTAAGTTGAAACATAAAATAAATGAAATAAACTACATCAAAATGTGAAGTAATTAAAACATAACTGTCTCTAAATAAAGTGAAAATAAATTGTGCTTAGGGGAACAAACGATCAGTATTTATTGAATTGAAAGAACTACACAATCATTCGTTTTTCATACTTAATGGTTTTTTTTTACCACATTTTGAATACAACATTTATTCAATTCTTCGGTTGATGTTTTTTTACCACATTTTGAATACAACATTTATTCAGTTCTTCGGTTGATGTTTTTTTACCACATTTTGAATACAACATTTATTCAGTTCTTTGGTTGATTTTTTTACCACATTTTGAATACAACATTTATTCAATTCTTCGGTTGATGTTTTTTATACCACATTTTGATACAACATTTATTCAATTCTTCGGTTGATGTTTATTTTTGCATTTTGAATACAACATTTATTCAATTTTTCGGTTGATGTTTTTTACCACATTTTGAATACAACATTTATTCAATTCTTCGGTTGATGTTTTTTTTACCACATTTTGAACACAACATTTATTCAATTCTTCGGTAAATTCGACAATCTTTTTGCTCCTTATTCTGGGATTAATAATTATATAGTAAATATCACTGTTTAAAGTGCTAGATTAGTGTATAGATTTAAAACTAACCTCATGAGGTGTTACTGGGATTACGGCCGAGAATGTCGATAAAATCGAGGATATCCAAATAATGATTCAATACATAAGGTTTGTATTATAACTTACCTACTCCTAGTTATGACGATATATTAAATTATTTACGTCAATTACTTTTTAAGTTCTAGTTCTGATAGTTCGCTTGCTTTGATCAGAAGTTACACGTAACAAAACGGAAACGACACGTCAACAGAAATCCGTTACATCTGACAAACTGGAAACAAGTATAAGTTGTGAGGAGAATAAATCCACTTTAAATAAAAGTCCAAAGGTACAGCTTTGAGCTGATTATTTATTTTTATTTAACTTTTCTTACAACGTTTCAACCACTTGTGTGGCCATGATCAGGTGACTGTTTCTATTTTGTGAAATACTGCGCGAGCATTTTGTTCCAATATAAAAAAAACATATTGGGTGACACCTGTGGTTTTAGTTCACGAATAATTAACGCTTCTTTTATTGTTCTTTTATTAATGTTGTTCTCATTGTATAATATCTTAAAGTTGTTAATGTTAGTTGGATGTTGATTTGTTGTTCTGTGTTCGTACATGTATAATGGAGGATTGTTATGTTTTTTGATCCTAATGTTTATGTTAAAGTTGTTAATGTTAGTTGGATGTTGATTTGTTGTTCTGTGTTCGCACATGTGTAATGGAGGATTGTTATGTTCTTTGATCCTAATGTTTATGTTTCACCTATGTAAGTGCTGTCACATCGATCACATTCATATCTGTAGATACATTCATCATTGAAGTTATCAGAATAAACCTTATTAAGATAACCTTTCATTTTAGTGCTCGGTTTTTAAATAAAGTTAACTTTGCTGATTATTTTGTGTGTGTTTTTTATGCTTGTTTCCAAATGTTGATGATGTTTTGAGTTACACAACCATGATATGGTAAGACACCTATTAGTGTGTCTCAGTTATTGCATTTTGTTTCCTTCATGGAGTTTACGTTGTTTTCCGTATTTGAGTTTGTTTTTATATTTGGCTAAGGTTCTAGTGACAACGTGTTTAGGGAAGTGACATTTGTTAATAAATGTGTCACATAATGATTCTAGTTCATGTTACACATTACAACTACTACACATGTTAAATGTTGTGTTATTAAATACATGATAACGTGCCAATGTTTTGTTGAGTTGAGTCCCAATGTATGTAGTTGTTATCACTACCAGATTTGTGGAAGATTTTTTTTTTTTGATTGTTATGTTTACGTAATTTAAAACCTGGTTTTCATTCTCTTCTTCATGGGTGAATTTGATGTTAGAGTGAACGTTGTTTACGTGTTGTAGAAATGACTGTTGACGGATGTTATCATCAAATCCACAAAATATATCGC
>NW_013669555.1:63216-65199 GCF_000517525.1 Limulus polyphemus | reverse complement strand
AAAACCTAGGTTTTTCATTCTCTTCTTCATGGGTGAATTTGATGTTAGAGTGAACGTTGTTTACGTGTTGTAGAAATGACTGTTGACGGATGTTATCATCAAATCCACAAAATATATCGCGACGTATCTAATCCTGTATGTGGGAGGGTGTAGAGCTGTGTTAATGGCCTCACTTTCTATTTTGTTGATAAACAATTCAAATAATCCATATGACAGAGGGCTGCCCATGCTAAGGCCATCTATTTGTTCGTAAGTTTTTCTTGACAGTTCTATTGCAAAGTGAAAAGAGTCTTTCAAAATTTCAAGTTAAGGTTGTGATGCAATTTGTTGGAACTTTGTGATATCATTTCTAGAGCTAGGTTTCTTGCTCAGTCTTTCGGTATCATTGTATCCATAGAGATTACGTCAAACTGTGCATTTTGTGATGACAGTTGTATCCATAGAGACTACATCAAAACTGTGCATTTTGTGATGTTTGTTGTATCCATGAAGATTACGTCAAAACTGTGCATTTTGTGATGACTGTTGTATCCATAGAGACTACGTCCAAACTGTGCATTTTGTGATGACTGTTGTATCCATGGAGATTACGTCAAAACTGTATATTTTGTGATGACTGTTGTATCCATAGAGACTAAGTCCAAATTATCATTTTGTGATGACTGTTGTATCAATGGAGATTATGTCAAAACTGTACATTTTATGATGACTGTCGTATCCACGACGATTACGTCAAAACTGTACATTTTGTGATGACTGTTGTATCCATGGAGATTACGTCAAAACTGTTCATTTTGTGATCACTGTCGTATCCATGAAGCCAATTGTGCAATTTTGAGCTTAACTTCAAAATACAATATAATACAACCATACATTGAAACAGTAGAAAAATACAGTGATTGGACCCTAACTACAAACAATAATACAATACAACCACTCAATGAAACAGTAGAGTTCAAGTGACAGTATATCTTCTCGTATTTATAATAACTGAACCAGTATATCTACTCTTATTTAAAATAACTGAACCAGTATATCTACTCTTATTTATAATAACGAAAACAGTATATGTACTCGTATTCATAATAACGAAACCAGTATATCAACTCGTATTTATAACAACGATACCGGTATTTCTACTCGTATTTATCATAACTAATCCAGTAGATCTATTTGTATTTATAACAACGATACCGATATATATTCTCGTATATATAATAACTAAACCAGTTTATTTATTCGTATTTATAAGAACGATAACAGTATATCTACTCGTATTTATATTAACAATACCAGTATATCTACATGTATTTATAGCAACGATACAGGTATTTCTACTCGTATTTATAATAACAAAATCGGTATATCTACTTGTATTTATAATAACTAATCCAGTAAATCTACTAGTATTTATAATAACTAAACAAGTATATGTACTTGTATTTATCATAACTTAACCGGTATATCTACTTGTATATATCATGACGAAACCGATATATTAAATCGTATTTTTAAAAACTAAACCAGTATATCAACTCGTACTAGTAATAAATGAAACCGGTAAATCTAGTAGTAATTATAATAACTTAACCGGTATATCTACTCGTATTAATACTAACGAAACCGGCATATCTATTCGTATTTATAACAACGATACCGGTATTCCTACTCGTATTTATAATAACGAAACCGGTATAACTACTCGTATTTATAATAACAATACCAGTATAACTAGATGTATTTATAACAACGATACAGGTATTTCTACACGTAATTATAATAACGAAACCGGTATATCTACTTGTATTTATAATAACGATACATGTATTTCTACTCGTATTTATCATAACTAATCCAGTATATCTACACGTATATATTATAACGAAACCACTATGTCTATTCGTATTTATATTAACGAAAACAGTATATCTACTCGTATTTATAATAACGAAACCGGTATATAAACTCGTATTTATAATAACG
>NW_013669555.1:59373-62389 GCF_000517525.1 Limulus polyphemus | reverse complement strand
CTACTCGTATTTATAATAACGAAACCAGTATATCTACTCGTATTTATAATAACGAAACCAGTATATCTATTCGTATTTATATTAACGAAAACAGTATATCTACTCGTATTAATACTAACGAAACCGGCATATCTATTCGTATTTATAACAACGATACCGGTATTCCTAATCGTATTTATAATAACGATAACAATATATCTACTTGTATGTATGAAAACTAAACCGGTATATCTACATGTATTTATAATCAGGAAACCGGTATATCTCTTCGTATTTATAATAACGAAAGAGGTATATCTACTCGTAATTATGATAAAGAAACCAGCATATATATTCGTAATTATCATAACGAAACCGATATATTAACTCGTATTTATAAAACAAAACTAGTATATCTAATCGTACTTGTAATAAATGAAACCGGTAAATCTACTAGTATTTATAATAACTAAACAAGTATATCTACTTATATTTATAATAACGAAACCGTTATTCCTACTCGTATTTATAATATGAAACCGGTATATCTACTTGTATTTATAATAACGAAACCGTCATATCTCTTCGTATTTGTAACAACGATACCGGCATATCTATTCGTATTTATAATAACGAAACCAGTATATTCTTCTATTTATCATAACTAAACCGCTATATCTACTTGTATATACATTAACGATAACGGTATTCCTACTCGTATTTATCATAAATAAACCAGTATATTCTTCTATTTATCATAACTAAACCGCCATATCTCCTTGTATATATATTAACGATAACGGTATTCCTACTCGTATTTATCATAAATAAACCAGTATATTCTTCTATTTATCATAACTAAACCGCCATATCTCCTTGTATATATATTAACGATAACGGTATTCCTACTCGTATTTATCATAAATAAACCAGTATATCTTCTTATATTTATAATAAAGAACTGGTATATCTACTCGTATATATTATAACGAAACCACAATATCTATTCGTATTTATAATAACGAAACTAGTATATCTACTTGTATTTATAACAACAATACCGGTGTATATTCTCGTATTTATAGAAACGATTACAGTATATTTACTTTATTTTTAAAAACGATACCGGTATATCTAATTTAACTTATAATAACGATACCACTATTCCTACTCGTATTTATAATAACGAAAACGGTATATCTATTTGTATTTATAATAACGATAACTGTTTATATACATGTATTTATAACAACGATACAGGTATTTCTACTCGTACTTATAATAACGAAACCGGTATATCTACTTGTATTTATAATAACGAAACCGGTATATTTACTCGTATCTATAAAAACTAAATCAGTATTTCTACTCGTATTTATAATAACGATTACAGTATATCTACTCGTATTTATAAAAACGATTACAGTATATTTACTTGTATTTATAATAACGAAACCGGTATATCTACTTGTATTTATAATAACGAAACCGGTATATCTACTCGTATTTATAATAACAAAACCTATATATCTACTGTAACTTATAATAACGATACCAGTATTCCTACTCGTATTTATAATAACGAAACCGGTATATTTACTCGTATCTATAAAAACTAAATCAGTATTTCTACTCGTATGTATAATAACGATTACAGTATATCTACTCGTATTTATCATAACGATTACAGTATATCTACTCGTATTTATAATAACGATTACAGTATATCTACTCGTATTTATCATAACGATTACAGTATATCTACTCGTATTTATAATAACAAAACCTATATATCTACTGTAACTTATAATAACGATACCAGTATTCCTACTCGTATTTATAATAACGAAACCGGTATATCTACTCGTATTTATAAGAACGATAACAGTATATCAACTCGTATTTATAACAACGATATAGGTATTTCTACTCGTATTTATCATTTCTAAGCCAGTATATCTACTTGTATATATAACAACGATCCCGATATATATTCTCGTATTTATAATAACTAAACCAGTTTATTTATTCGTATTTATAATAACGATAACAGTATATCTACTCGTAATTATGATAACGAAACCAGAATATATATTCGTAATTATCATAACGAAACCGATATATTAATCGTATTTATAAAACTAAACTAGTGTATCTACTCGTACTTGTAATAAATGAAACCCGTAAATCTAGTAGTATTTATAATAACTAAACAAGTATATCTACTTATATTTATAGTAAGGAAACCGTTATTCTTACTAGTATTTGTAGTAACGAAACCGGTATATCTACTTGTATTTATAATAACTAATCCAATAAATCTACTAGTATTTATAATAACTGAAAAAGTATTCCTACTTGTATTTATAAAAACGATACAGGTATTTTACTGGTATTTATAATAATGAAACCTGTAAATCTACTAGTATTTATAATTATAATACCAGTATATCTACATGTATTTATAACAACGATACAGGTATTTCTACTCGTATTTATAATAACGAAACTGGTATATCTACTCGTAATTATGATAACGAAACCAGAATATATATACGTAATTATCATAACGAAACCGATATATTAACTTGTATTTATAAAAACTAAACCAGTATATCTACTCGTACCTGTAATAAATCAAACCTGTAAATATACTAGAATTTATAATAACTAAACAAGTATTTCTACTCGTATTTATAATAACGAAACCGGTATATCTACTTGTATTTATAATAACTAATCCAGTATATCTTCTCGTATTTATAAAACTAAACCAGTATATCTACTTATATTTATAATAAGGAAACCGGTATATCTACTCGTATATGTTATAACGAAACCAGTATATCTATTCCTATCTATAATAACAAAACCAGTATATCTACTTTTATTTATGATAACGAAACCAGTATATCTACTCGTAATTATGATAACAAAACCAGAATATATATTCGTAATTATCATAACGAAACCGATATATTAACTCGTATTTATAATAACGAAACTGGTATATCTACTTGTATTTATAATAATTAAT
>NW_013669555.1:57616-58936 GCF_000517525.1 Limulus polyphemus | reverse complement strand
ACTCGTAATTATGATAACAAAACCAGAATATATATTCGTAATTATCATAACGAAACCGATATATTAACTCGTATTTATGATAACGAAACCAGTATATCTACTCGTAATTATGATAACAAAACCAGAATATATATTCGTAATTATCATAACGAAACCGATATATTAACTCGTATTTATAATAACGAAACCAGTATATCTACTCGTAATTATGATAACAAAACCAGAATATATATTCGTAATTATCATAACGAAACCGATATATTAACTCGTATTTATAATAACGAAACCAGTATATGTACTTGTATTTATAATAACAAAACCGGTATTCCTACTTGTATTTATAACAACGATACCAATATATTTACTTGTATTTATAATAACAATACAGGTATTTTACTCGTATTTATAATAACGAAACCAGTAAATCTACTAGTCTTTATAATAACTAAACAAGTATATCTACTTGTATTTATAACAACGATACACGTATATCTACTCGTATTTATAATAACGAAACTGGTATATCTACTTGTATTTATAATAACTAATCCAGTGAATGTACTTGTATTTATAACAACGATACCGGTATTCCTACTTGTATTTATAACAACGATCCAGGTATTTTACTCGTATTTATAATAACGAAACTGGTATATCTACTTGTATTTACAATAACTAATCCAGTATATCTACTTGTATTTATAATAACGAAACCGATATATCTACTCCTATTTATAATATTAACTCCGATACATTAACTCGTATTTATAATAACGAAACCAGTATATGTACTTGTATTTATAATTACGAAACCGGTATTCCTACTTGTATTTATAATAACTAAACCAGTATAGTTATTCGTATATATAATAATGAAAACAGTAAATCTACTCGTATTTATAATAACTAAACCAGTAAATCTACAAGTATTTATAATAACTAAACAAGTATATCTACTTGTATTTATAACAACGATAACGGTATTCCTATTTGTATTTATAACAACGATACAGGTATTTTACTCGTATTTATAATAACGATACAGGTATTTTACTCGTATTTATAATAACGAAACTGGTATATCTACTTGTATTTATAATAACTAATCCAGTAAATCTACTTGTATTTATAATAACTAATCCAGTAAATCTACTAGAATTAATAATAACTAAACAAATATATCTACTTGTATTTATAATAACGAAACAAGTATATCTACTTGTATTTATAATAACGAAACCGGTATATCTACTCCTGTTTATAATAACAATACCAGTATATCTACATGTATTTATAATAACGAAACCAGTATATCTATTC
>NW_013669555.1:54147-56938 GCF_000517525.1 Limulus polyphemus | reverse complement strand
GGTATATCTACTCGTAATTATGATAACAAAACCAGAATATATATTCGTAATTATCATAACGAAACCAATATATAAACTCGTATTTATTATAATGAAACCATTTTATGTACTTGTATTTATAATAACGAAACCGGTATTCTTACTTGTATTTACAATAACTAAACCAGTATAGTTATTCGTATTTATAATAACGAAGACAGTATATCTACTCGTATTTATAACAACGATACCTGTATTCCTACTCGTATTTATAATAACGAAACCAGTATATCTCCTTGTATTTATAATAATGATACTGGTATATCTACTCGTATATATTATAACGAAACCAGTATATCTACTTCTAATTATGATAACGAAACCAGTATATTTATTCGTATTTAGAATAAAGAAACCGGTATTTCTACTCGTATTTATAATAACGAAACCGGTATATCTACTTGTGTTTATAAAAACTAATCCAATAAATCTACTAGTATCGATAATAACTAACCCAATAAATCTACTAGTATTTATAATAACTAAACAAGTACATCTACTTATACTTATAACAACGATACAGGTATATCTAATTGTATTTATAATAACTAATCCAGTAAATATACTAGTATTTATAATAACGAAACTGGTATATCTACTTGTATTTATAATAACTAATCCAGTAAATCTACTAGTATTAATAATAACTAAACAAATATATCTACTTGTATTTATAATAACGAAACCGGTATATATACTCCTCTTCACAACAACGATAGAGGTATTTCTACTCGTATATATAACAACGATAACAGTATATCTACTCGTATTTATAATAACGAAACCGGTATATCTACTTGTATTTATAATAACTAATCCAGTAAATCTACTAGTATTTATAATAACTAAACAAGTATATCTACTTGTATTTATAATAACGAAACCGGTATATCTACTCCTGTTTATATTAACAATACCAGTATATCTACATGTATTTATAATAACGAAACCAGTATATCTATTCGTATTTAGAATAAAGAAACCGGTATTTCTACTCGTATTTATAATAACGAAACCGGTATATCTACTCGTAATTATGATAACGAAACCAGAATATATATTCGTAATTATCATAACGAAACCGATATATTAACTCATATTTATAATAATGAAACTATTTTATGTACTTGTATTTATAATAACGAAACCGGTATTCCTACTTGTATTTATAATAACAATACCAGTATATTTACTTGTATTTATAATAACAATACAGGTATTTTACTCGTATTTATAATAACGAAACCAGTAAATCTACTGGTATTTATAATAACTAAACAAGTATATCTACTAGTATTTATAATAACGAAACCGGTATATCTACTTGTATTTGTAATAACTAATTCTGTATATCTACTTGTATATATAACAACGATACCGGTATATCTACTTGTATTTATAATAACTAAACCAGTATATCTACTCGTATTTATAATAACGAAACAGGTACATCTGCTCATATTTATAATACCGAAATCAGTATATCTACTCGTATTTGTAATAACGAAACCAGTATATCTACTCGTATTTATAATAACGAAACAGGTATATCTACTCATATTTATAATGCTGAAACCAGTATATCTACTCGTATTTGTAATAACGAAACCAGTATATCTACTGGTATTTATAATAATGAAACCAGTATACCTACTCATAGCGTATGAATGGTTTACCTCGTTCACATATTCTAAAGCAAACGTTGAATATTTATGACAAATCAAGCATAGCCTACTGATAAACATGTGTATATTCATTGTTCGCGACCGCACTTTGGAATCATGGACACTTTATAAGAGAGACAGTCAATCCCTTCTATTCGATCAGATAAAAGTAGCCCAAAAATTGGCGTTGAGTCCCGTTGATGTCTTGACTCTTTCTATTTCGCCAATTTTCGATCACAAACTATATCAGCGCGGCTCTGTTTGTAAGTTGAAACCAGCTACCACAGGAACACCACCGCCAAGTAACAACCCGTATTTATCATTGCCTGTTTTCAAATATCAATTACGCCTTGTAAATAAAAAAAAAATTAAAACGCTTCTACTAATATTGTATGCTTGAGGAGTTTGGAACAGGCTCTCCTTCCCCCATTAAGGTCCTTCCCTCCTTTATCATTTTAAATAACAAATCAGAGTTCCCGATTTTTTAATTTGCTTGCTATATTATACATGTCCCAAACCAAAAAACATGTTAGTAATTTTGACTTAAAAACGTTTAATCCTTATCTGTAACTGAACGCAACCGAGGATGTTCAGAAAAATGTTTCTTTGTCCCTACTGAAGATATTACGATTTAGAAAAATAAATAATAAAGAAGAATTTAAAAATAAAATAATATAAAATAATAACCTTGCATATTTGATTTTTCAATTAGAATGTTATGAACGTCAAGCAGGCAAAACCAAAAGAACCAAAATAGGATAAGAGTGGCTAATAGCGGAACCCTGCGTAGTATGTCATTCACGTAGATTATGTATAGGAGTGGCTAATAGCGGAACCCTGCGTAGTATGTCATTCACGTAGATTATGTATAGGAGTGGCTAATAGCGGAACCCTGCGTAGTATGTCATTCACGTAGATTATGTATAGGAGTGGCTAATAGCGGAACCCTGCGTGGTATAGTCATTCACGTAGATTATGTAGAGGGGTGGCTAATAGCGGAACCCTGCGTGGTATGTCATTCACGTAGATTATGTAGAGGGGTGGCTAATAGCGGAACCCTGCGTGGTATGTCATTCACGTAGATTATG
>NW_013669555.1:43561-53329 GCF_000517525.1 Limulus polyphemus | reverse complement strand
TTTGTATGTCAGATATTATGATATTATTGGTTTCTAGGTAGAATAGAATGATATTATTAGTTTCTAGGTCGAATAGAATGATATTATTGGTTTCTAGGTAGAATAGAACGATATTATTAGTTTCTAGGAGGAATAGAACGATATTATTGGTTTCTAGGTAGAATAGAATGATATTATTGTTTCTAGGTAGAATAGAATGATATTATTGGTTTCTAGATAGAATAGAATTATATTATTGGTTTCTAGGTAGAATAGAATGATGTTATTGGTTTCTAGGTAGAATAGAACGATATTATTGGTTTCTAGGTCGAATAGAATGATATTATTGGTTTCTAGGTAGAATAGAACGATATTATTAGTTTCTAGGAGGAATAGAACGATATTATTGGTTTCTAGGTAGAATAGAATGATATTATTGGTTTCTAGGTAGAATAGAATGATGTTATTGGTTTCTAGGTAGAATAGAATGATATTATTGACTTATTAATGATTATTGTTTCCATTAATTTACCTGTAGAGTTTAGAAACTTATTGATCTGTAGTTGGTTGGATTTTATAGAACAGTGGTTGATTTTGGAATTGTTATCGGGGTTTTATGATATATGGAATCTTGGTTTGAATACGTCATAATTATTAAGGCTAAAGTTGTTGACTGTGTTTTGGTTCTCTTGATGAAATGATGAGAGGTCTGGGGTTTAGAATACTGATGTGAAATACTCTAGATCGGCTTTTGTCAGATCTGTTGAGGCTATGGAATTATAAAACTTTATTTTGGTGTTGTTTGCTGGCGAAGAGGGGTTACAAATTGATTTGAATTTCTTTCAGAAAGTGGCCGAATCGTTTTTATTTTTATATATAGCATGGCAGAAGTTATCCCAGTTAGTCTCGACTTGTTGTTTGATTAGAGATTTAATTATTATATTTTCTTGGTTAATAAATGTTTTAATTTGTTTGTTGCGTATGTGAACGAATTGGCGTCTGAGACGTCTTCTCTCCTTTATGTGAGAATATATATTTCAGGCGTTAGTTTCCGTGATTTTAAATTCGGGACTACTGCTGAGATAGCTTTCTTAATAGAATAACAGATTGAGTAAATGCTATCAAATGTACCAAATGCTATAGAACTTGTATTATAAGTAATAGAACCTGTTAAACGTTAAACGCCTGAAAACTTACCAGTTGTTTAGTAGGCTTATTTGTTAAATTATCTATTGTTCAGGAAAGATAAAATTACAAAATATGGAAACGTACGTCTGCCTCTTTTAGGCTTAGTTGTACCTATTGTAATTATACACTTGTAAGTAATAAATTCGAAAAAATAAAGATGTTTTGAAATGCTTACTATATTTTTATAATAAATAAACAAAACACTTATGTATATCAAAGTCCATGTATTGTTGTGAATTATATACTCCAGACTAGAGTTTTTAATTAATCGTTAGAAACATTTCCCAATGATTTACAGTTTGGACACATTGTTTGGTTAGGGTTAAGCACAAGATAAACAATGGGCTATGAGTATTAAAACAAGGGTTTTTAGCTTTATAAGCTATCAGACTTTAAGCTGGGTCACTGGGGAGGTCCTACATAAGGAAACTAGTTATAGTATTTATTTATTAATTACTTTTCACTGTATTATCCTGAAACAGTTTATCGATGTATAACAACAAAAAAAAAGCATTTGAAACCAAAATTTGTATTTTTATATTTCTAAATGTTCGATGCTGAACTGAGAAAAGTTATGGTTTTCTTACTTCTGGTCGTCTTGATAAATGACCTTGTTACTCGGATATACGGAAGAGTGACCTTGAGAATGTGCTATTCATCTAACTTTGAAAATTAAACGTTCCAATTAAACTCACAGTCATTATATTAATCGCTAGGTATTTTATCTCGATGATAAAGATCCCCATCAATTTACGGGATTTTTCATTTCATCTTAATCTTTGATGTTTCGGATGGTGGTTTCATTTTCCAATCAGGATGTTTTTTTTACTTTACCTAAGATGAATTGTTACTGTGGTCAGTAATTCATAGCAAGTGCTTTGACCATTAGTTGTGGAGTTCGGCATTTAAGTACAATATGGTGTGTTGTTCCTCCAATACTCCCATTATCCGCAAGACTTCTGGATAGTGTTATCAGTCGCAAGAGAACAAAAACAAAAAATACAACTTCTTTGTGCTACTTGTTTCCAATACACCAAAAATTGTATACAACTAAAATAAAACCAATGATGAAAAGTGTAAAAAAGTGGAGTGTAACAATGTGGAACGATAGATATATCAACAACACATATCTTAACGTTGTTTAGGTGCTTTGTTTTTCTTATTGATCTTAGCATTTTTCTTGGAATCTTTAAGTAACATTCATATGTTGGAAACATCAACTATTTAATATATTTATGCGTTTTTATTCTGTGTCGATACTTGTGGTATATTTCACATACATATAAAGTCATGAAAGTCCATATTTGTGGAGTATTTCACGTACCTATAAAGTCATGAAAGTCTATAATTGTAGAGTATTTCACGTACCTATAAAGTCATGAAAGTCGATATTTGTGGAATATTTCACGTAACTATAAAGCAATGAAAGTCGATATTTGTGGTATATTTTACGTGCCTCTAAAGTCATGAAAGTCGATATTTGTGGTGTATTTAAATATCGACTTTCATGACTTTATAGGTACGTGAAATACACCACAAATATCGACTTTCATGACTTTATAGTTACGTGAAATTCTCTACGAATATCGACTTTCATGACTTTATAGGTACGTGAAATAATCTACAAATATCGACTTCATGACTTTAGAGGCACGTGAAATACTCCACAAATATTGACTTTCATGGCTTTAAAGGCACGTGGTGGAGTATTTCACGTACTTATAAAGTCACGAAAGTTGATATTTGTGGAGTATTTCACGTACCTATAAAGTCATGAAAGTCGATATTCGTAGAGAATTTCACGTAACTATAAAGTCATGAAAGTCGATATTTGTGGTGTATTTTACGTACTTATAAAGTCATGAAAGTCGATATTTGTGGAGTATTTCACGTACTTATAAAGTCATGAAAGTTGATATTTGTGGAGTATTTCACGTACCTATAAAGTCATGAAAGTCTATAATTGTAGAGTATTTCACGTACCTATAAAGTCATGAAAGTCGATATTTGTAGAGTATTTCACGTACCTATAAAGTCATGAAAGTCGATATTTGTGGAGTATTTCACGTAAGTATAAAGTCATGAAAGTCGATATTTGTTGTGTATTTCACGTACCTATAAAGTCATGAAGATAACTTCCTTTACCGTTTCACGAATATTTTGCATGTTCTGGTTGTTGAGGAGTTTTTTCATCATCTAGTGGTGAAACATTTCTGTTTCCAGAACGTTTGACTCTCTGTAAAATATAAGAGAATAAATAGTTTTAGCTAACTGAATAAGCTACAGTTGGGTATAAATGTGTGAAATGAGTCGTTTTAATTTCACCTTTAATCTATAATGAAAGTATCTTGTGCTTAATTTTTACTTTGATCCGTATCCACACGATCCTTCTATCTCTGTCTTTATAGACACCTTTTTCAACGACCGAAGCTTTCAAAGTTAGTATAATCAATAGATAAAAGTCACTAATCTTTGAACGACAATGTTGGTCGCTTTGAGTCGGAATATGTAAATAGTCTAGTGTGTTCTCACAGGTGATGGTGTCATATTCTAGACAGAAAACGACTCCCTACTGACTCTAGATATTCCTAATAGCACACGGTGAAGATGAATATAAATTAGTTAGGCTTAATTTGGAGTGCTGGTACTCCTAATGAGTGTAAACAATGAATTAATTCATTATATATGAAAGAGGTATTAGATATTTCATACAATTTGCCTTAGTTGGTTCCTTAGCTCTAAGCCAAACAAAGGACTATCTGTGCTCTGCATTCTCTCTAATCTTTCACTGATCAATTAGGGACGGTAAGCACAGATAGCCCTCGTGTAGCTTTGCGTGAAATTCAAAACAAACAAACCAATAGAGTCAGCTTTATGGGCAACCCTACCAATAGAGTCAGCTTTATCAACAGTCCTACCAATAGAGTCAGTTTTGTCAACAGCCCTATTCTATTGGTAGGGCTGTTGACAAAACTGACTCTATTGGTAGGACTGTTGATAAAGCTGACTCTATTGGTAAGATTGCCCATAAAGCTGATTCTATTGGTAGGGATGTTGACAAAACTGACTCTATTGGTAGGACTGTTGATAAAGCTGACTCTATTGGAATAGAGTCAGCTATATCAACAGACCTAACAATAGAGTCAGCTATATCAACAGACCTACCAATAGAGCCAAGAAAATAAAAGATCTAAGAATTAACTCCTCAGACATACTTGACAACTTTGATATAATTTCAATATTTCAATGATAATATTTCAATAATCACATAAAAACTTTACATGATACTGTGTGAGTAATCACAGAAATTTTAGATTATGCTGTGTCAGTAATCGCATGAAAACTTTAAATTATGCTGTGTCAGTAATCACAGAAACTTTAAATTATGCTGTGTCAGTAATCACAGAAACTTTAAATGATGCTGTGTCAGTAATCGCATAAAAACGTTAAGTGGTGCTGTATCAGTAATCATATAAACTTTAATATTATTATATGCTACTTCATCGGACTATAAATGGATATTCTCCTTCACCTGTTACCTCTCAAATAGAGAACAGTGTTTTAAATATTGCATCATAAAAGTCTTCACACTAGCGGCAGTATGATAATGATATAACGGTAGCCTGTGGCCGTGAATATTCGAGTTGTAATCATAGGAAACAACCTGTACTTGACACTCTAGTCATGAGAACAACCTCTACTTGACACCCTAGTCATGAGAACAACCTCTACTTAACACAATAATCAGGAGAAGAAATTACGTATTGTTGGCACCCTAGTCATGAAGGGAGACTACCTGTTCTTAACACTACAGTCATGAAAGGAAAATACCTCATATTGATACCCTAATAATGAGTGGAAACTATCTATTCTCGACACCCTAGTCATTAAGAGAAATTACCTGTTCTTGAAACCCTAGTCATGAAGGGAACCTATCTGTTCTTGACACCCCAGTTCTAATATTAGAGTAAATTACCTATTCTTGACACCACAGTCGTGAGAGAAAACTACCTGGTCCTGATATCCTAGTCATGATAAAAGTTTTTCACAACAACTTACAGAACACAAACTCATATTGATCACTATCATCGCTAAAAGAGTTATCTTAAACTGTTATACAAAAATGGGCCCAGTTTTGTTAACACAGCTCAGTCATTTACTCCAAAAAAAGGCAGAAGACAACGAGATTTTAACAAAATTAAAAACAGTCCTACATCTATCGATGAGCAGAAACATGTTGTATATGG
Source organism: Limulus polyphemus (assembly GCF_000517525.1). Lineage (NCBI taxonomy): Eukaryota > Metazoa > Arthropoda > Merostomata > Xiphosura > Limulidae > Limulus > Limulus polyphemus. The sequence continues at coordinate 47,915 of NW_013669555.1, read as the reverse complement.
AGTTAAGTATAAACGCGGGAAATAATATCTTGGGGACACACAAAGATTAGAATTCAGGCACATCAACGCACCTTGGATACTCACCCACCATAAGCCATCATGGAACACACAATATTATTTTTCAAATACAAAATTTGGGAAAGTGTGATATTTCCAGATCGATGATCTAGATATACCATAAGACGAATTAAATAAGAATCAAAAACCAAGGGCTTAGAAATAAGATCAACATGAACATAGGACAAGTAATAATCAGCCTTATGTTGGAGTACTCCTATTGTAATGGAATTTCAGACATGTTACAAGACATTATATTACTTCTCTGAAACCTTATTATCTTATCTTTCATTACCTTTCATACGGGGACTACTATGCATTAATTTAATATATTACAAATGTTTTTCTCAAGTTTGATCAGTGTGTGAATTATCATATCGCAGGTAGATAGACTTAACCAACAATCAGGTCTATACAACATTGATGACGCACATTTCAGCAACAATATGTATTTAATGACGTCCATTTTTCATTCAGAGTTGAAAATCATCTTCATGAGAATATCTTTCAAATAGGGAACAGAGGGAAGTCTGAAGATTTACTTATAACGCTATTGATCGGGTTTTTATACCCCTAATGTGCAGAGCACAGATAACACAAAGTAGTTAACTACAAATAAAAAACTTAAAATGAGCTGGAAAGATTGGTCACTAAAATGTTACACACTTCACCCTGATTAATATTGAGGACAACGACACACATCACTACACATATATTAAGAAAAACGACCCACATTAATATAGAAATATTAAGGACGACGACACACATCACTACATAAATATCAAGGACAAGGACACCCATCAGTATCTTAGTATGAAGGACAACGACACACATAACTACATGCATATTAAAGACACTAACACACATAACTAATTTAATAGCAAGGACAACAACACACATAACTACAAGAGCATCAATCATAACAACAAACATAACTACACAAATATGAAGGACAACGACACACATAACTACATGAGTATCAAGGACATCAACACACATCACCACATGAATTTTAAGGACAACGACATACATCATTTCACGTATACTAAGAACACGACACACACAAATACATGAATATCAAATGTTAACGACACACACTACTCCATGAATATAAGAACAACGACACACATAACGACATGAGTATCAAATGACGACGATACACATCACAAGATGAGTATTAAGGACAACGACACACATAACTACACGAATATCAAATGTCAACGACACACATAACTAGATGAGTATCAAGGACGACGACACACATCATTACATGTATATTAAAGACAACGACACAGGTCATTACACGTATATTAAGAGCAACGACACACAGAAATAGATGAATATCAAATTACGACGACACATCTCCAGATCATCATTAAGGACAACGACACACATCACTACATGAATATTTAGAACAACGACACACATAAGTACATAAATGTCAAGGATCACGACTCACATAACTACATTAATATTTAGGACAAACACGCATATCACTACATGTATATTAAGAACAACGACACATATAAATTCATGAATATCAAATGACGACGACACACGTCACTAGATGAGTATTAAGGACAGCGACACATAAAAGTACATGAATATTAAGGACAACAATACGCACACCACTACATGAATACAAAGGACAACGACACATATCACTACATTTATATCAACAACAACAACACACTTCACTACATATTTATTAAGGACATCGAGACACATAAGCATATGAGTATCAAGGACAACGACACACATCACATCATGAATATAAAGCATAACGACATACATAACTACATCTGTATCGAGAAGAAAGACACCCATAACTAGGAAAATTACACACGTCATTACATATATATTAAAGACACACATATCAACATGTATATTAAGTATAAGGACACACATAGCTACATGAGTGTCAAGGAAAACGCCTCTCATAAATACATGAATATTAAGGACAACTGCAAACATAACTACACAAGTATTTAGAACAACGACACACATCACTAGTTGAATATCATGGACAACGACACACATCACTACACGAACACCTAGTACAACGACACACATCACTAGATGAATATCAAGGCCAACTACAACAGTAACAAGGACAATGACACACATCACTGCATGAATATTTATAATAACGACACACACCAGTACATGAATTTTAAGTACAACGACACACATAATTATATCAATATTGAGTACAACGATACACACCACTACATGTATGTTAAGAACAACGACACACACATCACAACATGTCCATTAAGGACAACGGCACATATAAGTACAATAATATCAAGGAGAACGACACACACATAACTACCACAGTAAGAGGGACAATGACACACACATCACAACATGTCCATTAAGGACAACGGCACATATAAGTACAATAATATCAAGGAGAACGACACACACATAACTACCACAGTAAGAGGGACAATGACACACACATCACTGCATGAATACTTATAATAACGACACATGTCACTACACGTTTATTAACAACGACACACACCACTACATGTATATTAAGAACAACAACATACACATCACCATTAGTATGAAAGACAACCACACACATAACTACATGAATAATAAGGATTACGACACACATCACTACATGAATATCAAGGACAACGATACACTTTACTACATGACTATTAAGGACAACGACACACATCACTACATGAATATTTATAATAACGACACACATAACTATATCAGTATTGAGTACAACGATACACACCACTACATGTATATTAAGAACAACGACACACACATCACTACATGTTCATTAAGGACAACGGCGCATATAACTACAATAATATCAAGGAGTACGACACACATAACTGAAACAATAAGAAGGACAATGACACACATCACTATACGTATATTAATAACAACGACACACAACACTACATGTATATTAAGAACAACGACATACATATCAACATGATTATGAAGGACAACCACACACATAACTATACGAATAATAAGGAAAACGACACACATCACCTCATGAATATTTAGAACAACTACAAACATCACTACATGAATATTAAGGACACCAACTTACCTAACTAGATGAATATTTACTACAACGACACACATCACTATATCAGTATTAAGGACAACGACACACATCACTACATGAATATCAAGGACAACGGCACACACACAACACTACATAAATTTTGAGTAAAACGACACACATAACTACATCAATATTAAGTATAACGACACAAACTACTACATGTATATTAAGAACAACGACACACATCACTACGTGAACATTAAGAACGACGACACATATTACTACATGATTATTAAGAACAACGACACACATCACTACATGACTATTAAGGACAACGACACACACAACTACACTAATATTAAGGATAACGACACACATAACTAGATATACATTAAGGACGACGACATACATTACTTCACGAATACTAAGAACAACGACACACATAACTACATGTTTATTAAGAACGACGACACATATTACTATATGAGTATCAAGCACAACGACATATATAACTAAATCAGTATCGAGAAGTACGACACACATAACCAGATGAGTATTAAGGAGAACACACATTTCACAACACGGATATTAAGAACAATGACACACGTCACTACATGTATATTAACGACAACGACACACATGTCAACATAAATGTAAAGGACAACGGCACATATAACTATATGAATATTAAGGATAACGACACACATCACTACGTGAACATTAAGAACGACGACACATATTACTACATGATTATTAAGAACAACGACACACATCACTACATGACTATTAAGGACAACAACACACATAACTACACTAATATTAAGGACAACGACATACATAACTAGATATACATTAAGGACGACGACATACATTACTTCACGAATACTAAGAACAACGACACACATCACTAGATTAATTTCAAGTTCATCGACTCTTTTTTTTTCTTTAGCTACACAACGATGTTGCACGATAATAATCTTATTTTTGTTATTTATATCCATAACGGTGTTGTATTATAATAATTTTGTTTTATTATTTATGTTCATAACGGTGTTGTATTATAATAATCTTGTTTTTGTTATTTATGTTCATAACTGTGTTGTATTATAATAATCTTATTTTTGTTATTTATATCCATAACGGTGTTGTATTATAATAATCTTATTTTTGTTATTTATATCCATAACGGTGTTATATTATAATAATCTTATTTTTGTTATTTATATCCATAACGGTGTTATATTATAA
>NW_013669555.1:39641-42627 GCF_000517525.1 Limulus polyphemus | reverse complement strand
ATCTTGTTTTATTATTTATGTTCATAACTGTGTTGTATTATAATAATCTTATTTTTGTTATTTATGTTCATAACGGTGTTGTATTATAATAATCTTATTTTTGTTATTTATGTTCATAACGGTGTTATATTATAATAATCTTATTTTTGTTATTTATGTTCATAACGGTGTTATATTATAATAATCTTGTTTTATTATTTATGTTCATAACGGTGTTGTATTATAATAATCTTGTTTTATTATTTATGTTCATTACGGTGTTGTATTATAATAATCTTATTTTTGTTATTTATGTTCATAACGGTGTTGTATTATAATAATCTTATTTTATTATTTATGTTCATAACGGTGTTGTATTATAATAATCTTATTTTTGTTATTTATGTTCATAACGGTGTTGTATTATAATAATCTTATTTTATTATTTATGTTCATAACGGTGTTGTATTATAATAATCTTATTTTTGTTATTTATGTTCATAACGGTGTTATTCTGCACTATACTTGTTCGTTCCGAAACTCCCACGTTTGTATTAACATAGAAAATTACAAATTCCTATTGTAAACGGAGAGCGAATTTTGCTGAAACCGCAACACGTTGTTTAATTAAAGAATAACACATCTGTTTGGAATATATCCTCACGAGCACCAGAATAACTCTACCAACGCTGGTAGTTGTCACCACTAATCTTTTATTCGGGTGAAAGATTTGCAACGAACAAGAAAAATAATATTATTCGAAGAAACACAAACTTTCGGATTCTTTATGTTGTACTTGTAAAATCGGTTGTTTTTCTTTCATTTCATATTCCTCAGCTGCCTTATTCATAAGCAATTTAAAATGAAACTATTCTGTAAGCATCGTTCATAAATATTCAACAACCCATTGCTTTACCAAGCAATATCTGTACGCCTTGTTTTTCACACACAAAAATGTCTGTGTCGTCTCGTGTGTTTGTGCTACAGCAAAGCTACGCAATGGCTATAACCGCCCTATACACTGCGGGAAATAGAACCTCGGATTATAGCGTTGTAAGTCCGCCATTTTGTTATGACATGATTTTCCGTTATTTGAGTGTTTAAATCCAGCTGCATCCAGTTAATGATTTAAATAGTTTATAAAGTTTTCATATTTTATGTTTATACTTTAGTCATAAAAATGAATGAAACATTTTGTGTTTGTATCGAGGCATAGAAATCAGTTGTATCTTGGGTTATGCTCTTATATCTTGGGCTATGCTCTTCTGTCTTGGGTTATGCTCTTCTGTCTTGGGTTATGCTCTTGTATCTTGGGTTATGCTCTTGCAAGAATTGTTTCATGTATAATATTGTTTTTTGATGTTCCATGTCTTCGAAATTTATATTTTATTTTTCATTTTTTAAAGTTTATTTTGTTTTTTTTTTAACAATTTAGGATCAAATGAAACCCCGTTTATTTCAGAGATTTATTCAAGACAAAGGTTGTTAGTCAACTGTCGCCAACTATACAAAGATTGTTAGTCAACTGTCGCCAACTATACAAAAGTTATTAGTCAACTGTACCCACCGCCAACTATACAAAGGTTATTAGTCAACTGTACCCACCGCCAACTATACAAAGGTTGTTAGTCAACTGTACCCACCGCCAACTATACAAAGGTTGTTAGTCAACTGTACCCATCGCCAACTATACAAAGGTTATTAGTCAACTGTACCCACCGCCAACTATACAAAGGTTATTAGTCAACTGTACCCACCGCCAACTATACAAAGGTTGTTAGTCAACTGTACCCACCGCCAACTTTTGGGTTGATCTTATCTGACCGAGTAATAGGATATGGCTGTTACTAATATAACGCATCCAAATCCTCAAAGTGCGGATTGCATTTTTGAGGCCACAGATCGCGAACCATGGATCCCCGGATCGCACACTTGGCATGATAATAATTAGGCCACGTCCAACCCAAAAGAGAAGTAGTGTTGAAGCAAAGAAGAGAGGGTTTCTGTTAAAAATATATCCATATTAACGAAAACGCTTTTCTTTTAATGTAAGGCCAACTTTACTTTTTTGTGAGTTTTGTTTTTTGAAAAAAATTTGGGTTTCGGCCAATTGTTATTTTCCGGCTCTATAACACAGTTAACTGGTTTAAAAAATATTTTGGGAGGCTTACTCGAGCTTGACCTCAAGGGAAGTGAGAAGCAGACTTAAAGTATGTAAACTGGCTGAGGTTTACTCTAAATAATGACTGCTTGTTTTCTGAAAATGACTAAGTTACATGGGAAGCTTACTCGAGCTTGACCTCAAGGGAAGTGAGAAGCAGACTTAAAGTATGTAAACTGGTTGAAGTTTACTCTAAATAATGACTGCTTGTTTTCTGAAAATGACTAAGTTACACGTAGCCGTCCAATATTTTGAGCTGATATACTAGAGAGAAAGCAGTTAGTAAACAGCACACACCGCCAACTGTTGAGTTACTCTAATCCGACCAAATAATGGGTTTGACCGACATTGTTATAGCACACCCAAGATTAAAATGTCCATATCACGTTTTTCCAGGAACTTAACTTGAATCTTTGCTTCTTAGAATCATAATCAAACTCCCAGCAGAATAACTTTACAATCACAAATAACTTTAACCTTATAATTTGTTTATATTAATACTTCTTCATCCAGAAACACTATCAGCCATAACTAGTATCAGTTAGCCAAAAACCGTTATCAATCACCCATGCCCACTATCAGTCAGCCAAGAACCCTTAACAATCAGCCATGACCACTATTAATCAGCCAAGAACCATTATCAATCACCCATGCCCACTGTCAGTCAGCCAAGAACCCTTAACAATCAGCCATGACCACTATTAATCAGCCAAGAACCATTATCAATCACCCATGCCCACTGTCAGTCAGCCAAGAACCCTTAACAATCAGCCATGACCACTATTAATCAGCCAAGAACCATTATCAATCACCCATGCCCACTGTCAGTCAGCCAAGAACCCTTAA
>NW_013669555.1:36491-38883 GCF_000517525.1 Limulus polyphemus | reverse complement strand
GTAAATGTTATAAACAGAGGTACATTCACAGCTATAGAAACTGGTTACAAGTTTAAATATTGTACAGTAAAACAGTTATCAGTAAATGTTATAAACAGAGGTACATTCACAGCTATAGAAACTGGTTACAAGTTTAAATATTGTACAGTAAAACAGTTATCAGTAAATGTTATAAACAGAGGTACATTCACAGCTATAGAAACTGGTTACAAGTTTAAATATTGTACAGTAAAACAGTTATCAGTAAAGGTTATAAAACAGAGGTACATTCACAGCTATAGAAACTGGTTACAAGTTTAAATATTGTACAGTAAAACAGTTATCAGTAAAGGTTATAAAACAGAGGTACATTCACAGCTATAGAAACTGGTTACAAGTTTAAATATTGTACAGTAAAACAGTTATCAGTAAAGGTTATAAAACAGAGGTACATTCACAGCTATAGAAACTGGTTGCAACTTTAATTATTGTACAGTAAAACAGTGGGTGAAGTGTCGTTGTTCTGGTCTTTCGTATGTCAAACAACTTGCAGCATTCATGGAACACAGCTGATTCAGTAATTAATAAAGGTTATAAAATAGAGGTACACTCACACCGATAGAAATTTGTTACAAGTTACTGGTTACACACGTACCTATATATATATATATCTACGTGAAGGCTAAAATTATAATAAATAGTAAAACCCCCTCTGATAGTTCAATGTTGAGTCTGAAGGCTTATAACACTAAATATCTAATTTCTATACTAGCGGTGGGCACAGCACAGATAGCCCATTGTGTAGCTTTGTACTTAACAACAAACAAACATTAAATAGTGACTTTTTTTTCAGTACTTTCACTATGTAAGATTACCGTTTTTATTCTCGAACATTATCGTTAAGTTACAGAAACCAGGTATCATAATTACTTCACAACTGACCGCAACTCTAAAGCTATAGCATCAATAACAAATTTTGCTCGTCTTATCTCTTTTGAGTTGTTCCGAAGAAAGATGTCCATGCTTCCTTATGGCTAAGTGTCTCTAGCATGTTAGAGAGAACACTTAGAAAGATGTCCATTCTTCCTTATGGTTCAGTGTCTGCAACACGCTAGAGTGTACACTTAGGAAGATGTTCATGTTTCCTTATGGGTCAGTGTCTCTAGCATGTTAGAGAGAACACTTAGGAAGATGTCCATGTTTCCTTATGGTTCAGTGTCTGCAACACGCTAGAGAGAACACTTAGAAAGATGTCCATGTTTCCTTATGGTTCAGTGTCTGCAACACACTAGAGTGTACACTTAGAAAGATGTCCATTCTTCCTTATGGTTCGGTGTCTGTAGCACGCTAGAGTGTACACTTAGGAAGATGTCCATGTTTCCTTATGGGTCAGTGTCTGTAGCACGTTAGAGAGAACACTTAGGAAGATGTCCATGTTTCCTTATGGTTCAGTGTCTGCAACACGCTAGAGTGTACACTTAGGAAGATGTCCATGTTTCCTTATAGGTCAGTGTCTGTAGCACGTTAGAGAGAACACTTAGGAAGATGTCCATGTTTCCTTATGGGTCAGTGTCTGTAGCACGTTAGAGAGAACACTTAGAAAGATGTCCATTCTTCCTTATGGGTCAGTGTCTGTAGCACGTTAGAGAGAACACTTAGAAATATGTCCATTCTTCCTTATGGGTCAGTGTCTGTAGCACGTTAGAGTGTACACTTATAATAACAAATTACTACTTTGTTCCAGAGGTTAAGATATAATTTTGTAGCTTTCATAGTTATAATAACTATAAGTTAAAATTTAATTGCTTGATTTTGTTTTTAAGCACTGTTCAATCACTTCGACAACAGCAGTGATCGTACGTGGAATTTTAAAGTTTCCAGGTCACCGCTGAGCCATTGGTTATACGAGCTTTTGAATACCATTACTATGCTGTATTTTTTCCTTTATTTTGTTCAAACTTTCCTTCACATTGAAAGAACGTCCCTAACCTGTTTAAAAAAGTTGGGTTCAACTGTAAAAGAGAGGAAATTAAGATTTTAATATTCTAAACACTCAAAATGTTATTTGGAAAGTAAAACTAGTGAACTTCTCCAGAAGTTAATAGAAATGTTTGTAGAAAATATAATTACCACATTCAATCATGACTAAAGACTAACAACGATCATTACACAAGGCTCTCAATTGACGACGGTGTGGAAAAGATAATTTGGTACATGATGTGAATCCTTTCTTTATCAGTGGGTACAGATCCTTTCTTTATCAGTGGACACAGATCCTTGCTTTATCAGTGGACACAGATCCTTTCTTTATCAGTGGGTACAGATCCTTTCTTTATCAGTGGGTACAGATCCTTTCTTTATTAGTGAACACAGATCCTTTCTTTATCAGTGGACACAGATCTATTTCTTTATC
>NW_013669555.1:33977-35503 GCF_000517525.1 Limulus polyphemus | reverse complement strand
GTGGACACAGATCCTTTCTTTATCAGTGGACACAGATCCTTTCTTTATTAGTGGACACAGATTCTTTCTTTATTAGTGGACACAGATCCTTTCTTTATCAGTGGACACAGATCTTTGCTTTATCAGTGGACACAGATCCTTTCTTTATTAGTGGACACAGATCCTTTCTTTATCAGTGGACACAGATTCTTTCTTTATTAGTGGACACAGATTATTTCTTTATTAGTGGACACAGATCCTTTCTTTTTCAGTGGACACAGATCCTTTCTTTATCAGTGGGTACAGATCCTTTCTCTATCAGTGGACACAGATCCTTTCTTTATCAGTGGACACAGATCCTTTCTTTATCAGTGGGTACAGATTCTTTTTTTATTAGTGGACACAGATCCTTGCTTTATCAGTGGACACAGATCCTTTCTTTATCAGTGGACACAGATCCTTGCTTTATTAGTGGACACAGATCCTTTCTTTATTAGTGGACACAGATCTTTGCTTTATCAGTGGAAATAGATCCTTTCTTTATTAGTGGACACAGATCCTTTCTTTATCAGTGGAAACAGATCCTTTCTTTATTAGTGGACACAGATCTTTGCTTTATCAGTGAAACAGATCCTTTCTTTATCAGTGGACACAGATCCTTTCTTTATCAGTCGACATAGATCCTTTCTTTATCTGTGGACACAGATCTTTGCTTTATCAGTGGACACAGATTCTTTCTTTATTAGTGGACACAGATACTTTCTTTATTAGTGGACACAGATACTTTCTTTATTAGTGGACACAGATCTTTTATTTATTAGTGGACACGATCCTTTCTTTATCAGTGGACACAGATCCTTTCTTTATTAGTGGACACAGATCTTTGCTTTATCAGTGTAAACAGATCCTTTTTTTATCAGTGGACACAGATCCTTTCTTTATCAGTGGAAACAGATCCTTTCTTTATTAGTTGACACAGATCTTTGCTTTATCAGTGGAAACAGATCCTTTCTTTATCAGTGGACACAGATCCTTTCTTTATCAGTGGACATAGATCCTTTCTTTATCAGTGGACACAGATCTTTTCTTTATCAGTGGACACAGATCTTTGCTTTATCAGTGGACACAGATCCTTTCTTTATTAGTGGACACAGATTATTTCTTTATTAGTGGACACAGATACTTTCTTTATTAGTGGACACAGATACTTTCTTTATTAGTGGACACAGATCCTTTCTTTATCAGTGGACATAGATCCTTACTTGATCAGTGAACATAGATCCTTTCTTTATCAGTGGACACAGATCCTTTCTTTATCAGTGGACACAGATCCTTTCTTTATTAGTGGACACAGATACTTTCTTTATTAGTGGACACAGATCCTTTCTTTATCAGTGGACATAGATCCTTACTTGATCAGTGAACATAGATCTTTGCTTTATCAGTGGACACAGATCCTTTCTTTATCAGTGGACATAGATCCTTTCTTTATCAGTGGACACAGATCTTTGCTTTATCAGTGGACACAGATCCTTTCTTTATTAGTG
>NW_013669555.1:27072-33230 GCF_000517525.1 Limulus polyphemus | reverse complement strand
GCTAGAACCTAACACGAGTTGAACTGTCATAGTTAAACTTCTTATAATTCAACCATTCATAGTTAAAATGTCACAGTTCAACTTGTCATAGTTCAACTGTCTTAATTAAACCTGTCATAGTTAAACTTGTTATAGTTAAACTGTCACAGTTAAACTATTTTAATTAAATTGTCATAGTTAAACTGTCGTAGTTAAACCTGTCATAGTTGAACTTGTTATAATTAAACCCGTCATAGTTCAACTGTCTTAATTAAACCTGTCGTAGTTAAACCTGTCATAGTTGAACTTGTTATAATTAAACCTTTCATAGTTAAACTGTCACAGTTAAACCCGTCATAGTTCAACTGTCTTAATTAAACCTGTCGTAGTTAAACCTGTCATAGTTGAACTTGTTATAATTAAACCTTTCATAGTTAAACTGTCATAGTTAAACTAGTCATAGTTCAACTGTCTTAATTAAACCTGTCATAGTTAAACTTGTTATAGTTAAACTGTCATACTTCAACTGTCTTAATTAAATAATCATAGTTCAACTGTCTTAATTAAACCTGTCAGAGTTAAACTTTCTTAATTAAATTGTCATAGTTAAACTGTCGTAGTTAAACCTGTCATAGTTAAACCTGTCATAGTTGAACTTGTTATAATTAAACCTTTCATAGTTAAACTGTCACAGTTAAACCGTCATAGTTCAACTGTCTTAATTAAATTGTCATAGTTAAACTGTCGTAGTTAAACCTGTCATAGTTAAATCTGTCATAGTTGAACTTGTTATAATTAAACCTTTCATAGTTAAACTGTCACAGTTAAACCGTCATAGTTCAACTGTCTTAATTAAATTGTCATAGTTAAACTGTCGTAGTTAAACCTGTCATAGTTAAATCTGTCATAGTTGAACTTGTTATAATTAAACCTTTCATAGTTAAACCTGTCATAGTTAAACCTGTCATAGTTGAACTTGTTATAATTAAACCTTTCATAGTTAAACCTGTCATAGTTAAACTGTCTTAGTTAAACTTTCATAGTTTAACCTGTCATAGTTAAACTGTCACAGTTAAACCCGTCATAGTTCAACTGTCTTAATTAAACCTCTTATAGTTAAACTTGTTATAGTTAAACTGTCATACTTCAACTGTCTTAATTAAATAATTAAAGTTAAACTGTCGTAGTTAAACCTGTCATAGTTAAACCTGTCATACTTGAACTTGTTATAATTAAACCTTTCATAGTTAAACTGTCATAGTTAAGCTTGTCATAGTTCAACTGTCACAGTTAAACCTGTCATAGTTCAACTGTCTTAATTAAACCTGTCATAATTCAACTGCCTTAATTAAATTGCCATAGTTAAACTGTCGTAGTTAAATCTGGCATAGTTAAACCTGTCATAGTTGAACTTGTTATAATTAAACCTTTCATAGTTAAACTGTCACAGTTAAAACTGTCATATTTAAACTGTCTTAATTAAACCTGTCGTAGTTAAACCTGCCATAGTTAAAACTTTCATAGTTAAACTTTCATAGTTAAACTTGTCATAGTTAAACTGTCACAGTTAAACCTGTCATAGTTAAACCTTCATAGTTAAACTGACATGATTAAATCGGTCCAAGTTAAACTGTCTTTATTAAACTTTCATAGTTAAACTTGTTATAGTTAAACTGTTACACTTCAACTTGTCATAGTTCAACTGTCTTAATTAAACCTGTCATAGTTAAACTTGTTATAGTGAATCTGTCATAGTTAAACCTGTCATAGTTAAACCTGTCATAGTTAAACCTGTCATAGTTAAACTGTCATAGCTAAATCTGTCATAGTTAAACCTGTCATAGCTAAACCTGTCATGGTTAAATAAAGAATGAAAACTCTACTGGTTTGATAACTACAGTATTGTGCAAAAGTGTTATCAACCAAATCTCACTCTAAGTTGCTGTACCCACATCAACCTGCATTTAATGTACAATTGCATTCTGGAATATTTTTTTTCCATCAAAACAAAATGGAACTAGCAATTCGATTGGGGTGTATCGGAAATCGAATACAGACATGTTTTTATTGTCATAATTATATGTGAAACTGTCAGACAAAAACATTTATGAAGAGGAGCTATCCATCTTTCACCACAAGTGGTTTTAAAAACTGGACAAAACGCTCTAATATTTCAAGTGTTGAATCTATTTGCTTCAATTGATGGATATACAGAGGGAGATATATCAAAGCTATACTTAGCGTATACACTTCAAGGACTTGGCTAAGAGGGCTGCCACTCGGTCCAAGGCTAGTGGGCTGAAGGAAACACCCATACCCGGGCTAGAGGGCTGCCTCTCGGTCCAAGGCTAGTGGGCTGAAGGAAACACCCATACCCAGGCTAGAGGGCTGCCACTCGGTCCAAGGCTAGTGGGCTGAGGGAAATACCCATACCCAGACTAGAGGGCTGCCACTCGGTCCAAGGCTAATGGGCTGAAGGAAACACCCAGACCCAGGCTAGCGGGCTGCTTCATATACTTAACCCCTTAAAACCTTTATGTTTTTTATCCCTCTTTTCTATATATTAGTGAAACTTTTATGATATGTTGTTATATTAAATATCCTCAAAAATAAAATGTTGCATATCTGGATTTTTTCTCCAGTGTTTAGGATAACTAATTCAGAATAGATCTGATCGAAATCAGAACAAACAACATTGCCAATGATTATAATTCAAATAAATTTGGGCAAAATGTTAAACCTATGGCCAGAAATAGTTTGCCCGAATTACTTCGGGTCAACATCTTTTTCCAAAATCAGAGAGCGCTCGAATTATCTCGGGCCAATCACATAAGGGGCTAATAAGTCGTCCACAGTGCTAGGCCAACTTATCGCTAATAATAAAGAATATTGAACTACGATATCGTGATCTTCAAGGCAGACAGCAGGCTGAGACGGGGAAAATGGAGGCAGTAGAACTAGTAGAAGAAGGCGTGAGAGAAATTAAATGCTAGAAGTTTAAAGAAATGCTGACACAAATAGAAAAGTACGCGTCGAACTTCAAAACGAGGCCACAGTAACTCCCAAGACGGAGAATATCACCGAATCGATATACTGAGCCAGGAGAATCTTTTCATGCTGAGATTGTTGAAGTTTACTATCATAAGAATATTACCTCGTTATTGAAACGGCGTTAACAAGCATGCAAATAAGGTTTGATGAGAACGGAATCAAGGAAGAGGGGGTGTTAAAAGAATGCTTATTACAAGGAAATATTCGTAGTACCATTAAACGTTACATGCAGACCCTTCCACGAGTGAGAACAATTGAGTTCTGATATGTAGAACTAGAATGTAAAAGTCTTGGGGAAATTACTGCTCGTCGTATCCAGTTTACCGTGTGAAGAAGTAAAAAGATAAGATGTCTGAAGACATAGCTGAAGGGATGTGTTTTATTCAACAAAACTACAGGTAATATATGTCTTCTTTTTGTTAAGTAATGACTTAATTTTCAGTTCATTCCAGTATAAGTAATGTTTGAATTCATTACACAAAATAATTAATTTATACATCTTTTACTCTAGATGAATTATGAACCAAACATGTGTAATTTTTTTTGTCTGTTCTGGATCAACTGAGTCAATACTTTATGTATTTTTGTTCTGGATCAACTATGAGTAAATAATTTATGTATTTTTGTTCTGGATCAATTATCAACCAATAATTTATGTATTTTTGTTCTGGATCAATTATGAACCAATAATTTACATATTGTTATGACAGCGGAAGTCATGTGACGCTAGTAACACGTCATGATATTCTCGAAGGATCTTGACTTTTCCTGGCAACTCTAGTCTTTTTTAGGCGCTCTCTATTTTAGTATATAAGCCCGGCAAATAAAGCAGAGAGATGGCAGATAGATAGATATGGAGACAGATAATTGAGTCAATCCAGCGGTAGTGACCGTAAGTAAAGTGCGTGAATCGTTGTGAATTATAGCGTGTGTTGTTAAGTTAAAGTGACTGTGGAATTTCTGTGTATTGCAAAGTTGTATTGAGAAAGAATAAACTAGTTTTATTTAAGAAAGGACTTGTATCGTTGAAGTTCCTCGGGAAGAATTTATATCGGAAATTAACAAACGACCAGATACGTAACAAACTGGTGTCAGTAGTGGGATGGAAAAAAAAAGAGAAGAAGATGGAAACTAGAGGTGGTAAATCAAACTACAGCTTAGCGGATGTGATGGCAGCAATACAAGAACAGCAAAAGAAACAAGAAGAGAAATTACAGCAGTTGTTGGATGAAAAAGAAAAGAAACAAGATGAGAGATTACAGCAGTTGTTGGAGGAAAAGAAAATAAACAAGAAGAGAGACAAGAGCAATGGCAAGAAAACCTACAACAGTGGCAGCTCGAACAGCAAAATAAACAAAAGAGACTACAGCAGTGGTTGGAGAAGAAAGAAAATAAACAAAAAGAGAGATTACAGCAGTGGCAACTGGAACAAGAAAATCTCCAACAGTTGCAGGAAAGTCAGCAGCAACTACAGGAAAGTGAACAACAGTGGCAAGAAGTACAAATGGAAAACTTTAGTAAATTTCAAAGTGAATTAAATACATTAAAGGATAATTTACTGTCTTTTACACAAGGAGGATATATCAGCCATCGACCTAATGAGCCTCAGGCAACGGGAAGCCCCTTCCATACATGCGTGTCTGTAATAGGGGTCAACTAGTACGAAGGAATCCACAGGAATTCGATGGGAAGGCACCATGGGAAGCATATAGAGCACAGCTTGAGCTCCTGGCAGAAATGAATGGATGGGCAGTGAAGCAGAAAGCAGTGTACCTGGCAACGAGCCTGAAGGGACAACCACTGAAAATACTTGGACAGTTGTCAGCAGACGACAGGCACAACTATAGAGCACTGGTAGCGGCTCTAGAATTTAGGTATGGAACTCAAAATCCGTCCGAAGTCAACAGGGATAGGTTTACGACTAAAGTCAGTGCTAAAGGGGAGAGCCTGCAACATCTGGCACAGGATTTGGAAAGTATGGCACACAAGGCCTGCCCAACTGTACCACCCGATGTCCTCAAGCTGTTGCTGAGTGGTCAGTTTGAAGACACCTTGGACAGTCCATAACTGAAGATAAAGTAAAGCAAGCACACATCTCTACTATACAAGATGCAATGACCAGAGCTCTTCAATTCGAATCCTGCGTTAAGTCCAGCACAGAGGTACCAAGGTTGGTACAGTCATCGGGATTCAAGGCCAGAGCTTTCAGAGAAGTTTGAGGGACTTTGCGCCACTGTAACAAACTGGGGCACAAGAGAGCTCAATGCCGGCAACGTCAACACAGGGAAGATGCAATGGCAGGAAAGGCTGCTACCCAGAAAGGTTGTTGGAACTGTGGAGAGCAAGAACATATGAAGAGTCAGTGTAAGAAGAATACTACAAATAAGTCAGCTTCGGAAAACCAGTAGTGGTTGGTGCTAAGTGTAAAAATGGCAAGCTCACATAGTGTCTACGTGACAGGAAAGCTGGATGGCCAAAAGTGCCACTTTGTCATAGATTTTGCATCTCAGCAAACCCTTGTGAGTATCGAAGTGCTAGATCACAAAGGAGTACCAGAAGCTGTACAGAAGCTCTGTGGTGTGAGAGGACAGTATACAAGATTGTGGGAACCAGTGTGGGTAACTATTGAGCTCATGGGCATGTAGGACAGACACAAAGTATACTTGGCTGACATTGAAGACCAATGCATATTAGGGTTGGACTACTTACTACCGAGGAAGTGTGTAGTTAGATTTGATATAATAACGTTTGGGGACAATAAAGGCCAAATTCCGGTAAGTGTTGCTGATTCTGTTGATTTGCATGTCACAGCACTTATGTCAACTACAATACCCCCTATGTCAGAGAAGATAATTTGGGGTAGAATAAAAGAACATCACCAAGGAAGCTCGATGTTTGTGGAAGGAGTGGAAGACCCATCCAGGCCAGCGAATGTGAAGATTGAAAGGTCACTTGTGGCAGGTGATCAAGTAGTACCAATAACTGTGGTTAATTTCTCTAAATGTGAGCAGACACCTAAGAAAGGGGCATTGTTAGGTGTGTGCCAGGAGGTCGAGCTAGTCAATGCTAAGGCAAGAAATACAACCATAAAGAAAGGACATCCTCTCTCAGAACATTTAATTGACCTC